>NC_068323.1:844550-888238 GCF_025860055.1 Xyrauchen texanus | reverse complement strand
TCTCCCAATTATTCCACACAATAATGTAAAGATATTCTAAACTGATTATGCAAATATCAACACTGTTATCGGATCGGGATCGGCCGATACTGAGATTTCCGGCATCAGAATCGGAACAGAAAAAGTGGTATCGGTGCATCTCTACTTTAAATGTTGTTTTTTCATTCAGTATCGATTTTAAAAACTATCGGCCGATTAATCGGTTATCGGCTTGTCGTCCCAACATAGTTATCGGCAAAATCCTATATCGGTCGACATCTAGTCCTAATGGTGAATGAGAAGAACATCTCCTTTTGTTTCATGAAAGTTACACAGGTTTGACAGAATTTTCTTGTTTGGTGAACTTTTATGACAGACAGGATGAATGAGAGTGTGGACACGACCAAAGATTTGATATACAGTCTAAAAACTGTTGAAAACTCTCATTTCATCATTCTTACTCCTCTGGAGTTGGAGGGGAGAGTTTGGAGAGTGTTTGGAGAGTGTCTGGAGAGTCTGGAGGATGTTTGGAGGATGTCTGGAGGATGTTTGGAGGATGTCTGGAGGGTGTCTGGAGAGTGTCTGGAGAGTCTGGAGGATGTTTGGAGGATGTCTGGAGGATGTTTGGAGGATGTCTGGAGGGTGTCTGGAGAGTGTCTGGAGAGTTTGGAGGATGTCTGGAGGATGTTTGGAGGATGTCTGGAGGATGTTTGGAGGATGTCTGGAGGATGTTTGGAGGGTGTCTGGAGAGTGTCTGGAGAGTGTTTGGAGGATGTCTGGAGGACGTTTGGAGGATGTCTGGAGGATGTTTGGAGGGTGTCTGGAGAGTGTCTGGTGGATGTCTGGAGGATGTCTGGAGGATGTCTGGAGGGTGTCTGGAGAATGTCTGGAGAGTGTTTGGAGGATGTTTGGAGGATGTTTGAGAATGTCAGGAGGATGTCTGGAGAGTGTCTGGAGGATGTCTGGAGGATGTCTGGAGAGTGTCTGGAGGGTGTTTGGAGGATGTCTGGTGGATGTCTGGAGGATGTCTGGAGAGTGTCTGGAGAGTGTCTGGAGGATGTTTGGAGGATGTTTGAGAATGTCAGGAGGATGTCTGGAGAGTGTCTGGTGGATGTCTGGAGGATGTCTGGAGGATGTCTGGAGAGTGTCTGGAGAGTGTCTGGAGGATGTTTGGAGGATGTTTGAGAATGTCAGGAGGATGTCTGGAGAGTGTCTGGTGGATGTCTGGAGGATGTCTGGAGGATGTTTGGGGGGGTCTGGAGGATGTCTGGAGGATGTCTGGAGGGTGTTTGGGGGGGTCTGGAGGATGTCTGGAGGGTGTCTGGTGGATGTTTGGTGGATATTTGGAGAGGGAAGAAGAAATTGTTGATATGCTCTGAATGGATCCAGATGTTCAAGAACGTCTCCCTCTAGCATCCTGATGATTGAATATTTTATTCATCAGTTATTTACTTGAGTGATGATGTCTGCTCTCTCATCTTCTGTCCAGCACTTTTAGATCTGACCTCATAAACCAGCACAGCAACAGTAGCCATGGCCACCAGACCAGAGATGACCAATCGGATCACAGCTTCAGTGAAACCACAACCACAACCAAGGAGGTAGTCTTTTGAGAAAATAAATTAGCCATGAGAAATCTGTTCAGAAGACTCTGTTAGTTGCTCAGGGACATGTTTAACAAACTATCAGCTTAGAGAAAAATTCATTATTATGTGTCACTGGGGTTTAACCTACACTGCAGCCAAAAGAATGGAATAATGAACAGATTTTACTGTTTCGGAAGGAAATTTTTACTTTATTTCACCAAAGTGGCATTCAACTGATCACTAAGTATAGTCAGACATTACTGATGTAAAAACAGATTATATACTAAATATTAAATATAGATAATATATTTTCATATTAAGTATGTTATTATTATAATTTTATAGAATTATATTATTATTGTTTTGTATTAGTGCTGCATGATTAATCATATCGCAATCGCAGATGTGCATGTGTGGACGTGACGGTGTGGTCATGTGAGTTTGTGGTGTGCAGAGTGGAAATCAGGTGAAGATGGACGTCGAGCAGACATAACAGAGAAAATATCACAGAAACACAGATCACAGCTTGGCGATATATCTTTAATTCATCTATAATTAAAGTTAATATTATACGGGAGCGTGACGTGTAAATAAACACAAACTCCAAAACTGTCATTCTCGGTGCGGTCAGAGCCGCTTCAACCAGTCGCGGAAGAGACCCAATCTGAGCGGGAGTCGAGACTGGGAGAGATTTAAAGTTCTGCCGGCTGATGCGCCTCTAACACGGAGACGCTCGTCTCACCCCCGCTGTCTGCAGCTGGTGTTGCATCATTGATGAGATCAGCATGATAAGATCAATCTTATGTGAAAAATAACTCTATAATTACAACACATTAAAAAAACTTTGTCAACTAAAACTTGAAACCGCTGAAACAAAACAAACACAATTACAGACGTGTCACGCCGTATGACAAGTGTTCACTGAGATGTCACAAATCACTGACTCATAACGCACTGCTGAATCAGACATGATATCATCATAGCTAATCCTGCAGCTCTATTGTGAATATTATTATTATTATTTTAAATTTTCTGATTCAGATGGCAGAGAAAATCCCTGTATATGTCAGATCTAGAGAGATGTAACAGGTGTAACTCTGCAGATGAGTAGTTCTGTTATATTTACAATTATTGTCAAAGCTGATGTAAAATAAGGAAGAGGAACGATTTGAAAGGCGTCAGAAGACCGACAGTGTTAGAGACGTAAAATAACAGCATTTGTATTTCAGATTAACCGGTTTGTGAAGGTTTATACACGTGTAACATCTTAAATTCAGTATAAATTATCTTCCCTGCACGTGCTCACACTAAACTGAGAGAGAGACAGAGAGAGAGAGAGACAGAGAGAGAGACAGAGAGAGAGAGAGAGAGAGAGAGACAGAGAGAGAGAGAGAGAGAGATGATTTTGGAGATGAAGGAGAATGAAGAGAAGTTTCTGGACTCTGCAGGTGTTTCTGTTAATGCTGTTTGCTGAACAATCATTTAATAAAGATGTTTGAATTATACCCCATCTTGTATTCTGTGTTATTATTATGATATCTGTGTCTTGCGGAGACTGAGATGCTGCTACCGCAGATAATAATAATAAACGCTTCACGCAGGATGCGCCGGTTTAGTGTAAATAAAGCGTTTAGTGCACGTAAACAAACGGAACCGAACTCACTTCTGTTACTGTAAGCATGAGAGAGAGAGTTGTGGAGCACAGAACCGCTCTGAAAACACTGTAATAATGCTCTAATTTAATATAGACCGGACAGAGCAGCACAAATACACTTTGAAGGGAACAGAATATTTATTCATGTAACCGAGCGTTCACATGGAGTTCGCCTAGATACTCAGAAATAAGAAAATAACAAACGACTGTGGCCAGAGTTCTAATCCGTGCTTCTCTCTTTATTAGCTTACACACCAGTAGTGGAAGAAACCGGACATAAGCGCAACAGAACAACCAGCCCCTGTGCGCATGCCCACTCACCATTTACGGCAAGCCCCGAGGGGATAATGGACTGCACACACACACATATACACCATAGAGTGTACACTCAATGCAACAACAATTAACTAAATCCAAAATTAAGTCTGTTACATTTATTTAATTAAATCGCAGTCTTCATATCGCGGTTTCGATTTCATTTCGATTAATTGTGCAGCCCTAGCGGCTTCTCTTTCTCACTGACCTCCACTAGCGTTCAGATGAGAGTCTCTAACTCATTAATCTTCTCCGTCAGCCTGACTAATTCCTTACATTTATCACATGTGAATCCCTCACTGCTGACGGAAGAAGCTATAGTAAACATGTGACATGCAATGCAGGAATGCCATGACTTACCGCAAATTGTTTGTTGTTGTTTGTTCTTGATAAACGGTGCTTTGAGCTCGATGCAATAATCCGTGTAACACAGATGAGAAAAACGTGTGCATGATGGAAAATGGCCGCAGTTTAATCGTGATCAAATAGAAATCTGATGCAGGTGGAATATGTGCGCAGTTGAATCGCGATAAGAGAATAATGTGATGGAAAACTCGATGCACGCTTAAAAATGTCAGATGTGAAGGATTAAAGACTGAAAACAGATATTTAAGCGATGCTAAAACTAGCAGGCTACAAACACAGACTCGAGCTAGCGCCAGCAGCAACAGGTAAAATACACACAGATGAAACAGGAGAAAAGAGGAAAAACCTGAAACATGATAAAATAATAAAGGATAAAACGATGAACGTAAGAGAATAAGAATAAACAATGCTAAACAAACACTGCGTGCCTCATATTACTCCAGTATATCATGTTATTGAACATGTGATGATGCCGTAGATGCTTTTGTGACACAGAAATGATGAACATAACAAGTCATTTATCAAACAAGAGCAACAACATCTGCAGTTTTACACCCGATCACGATCTGAGAATAGATTTAATCAAGAAGAAATTACAGACATCAAATGTAGAAAAGTAAATATAGAGGAAAGAAACGTTGTTTTATAGTTATTATACTGTCAGATAAATGACATAATACACGATCATTAGAAAGAAAATAATAAACTACATCTGACTGAATCTATTAATATAATTTCAAATATATGAATCAGTCTGAAATATCTTTATAGATTCTGTAAATGATTATTAATATAATGATGAAGACAGACGACACTGTAACACTCACCATAAACTGTGACACTGAATGTCTTTATTGTATCTTCATATTCTGTAGTGATGATTAGATGATAAAGTCCAGCGTGTTCAGTTGTGATGTTTGTGATGGTGAGATCTCCAGTCTGATGGTTCAGATACAGTCGACCTCCGAATCTCCCATTAAGAAAATTTTCATATGTAGACAAGACTGCAATCTTGAGAAAGCCTTGAGATTCAGATTCAAACCACCAGCCGATCTCATTATAATCTGGTATTTGAGTAAGATCAGTGTGTAAAGTGACAGAATCTCCCTCCATCACTGACACTGACTTCACTTTATCTGGATCAACATCAAACACACCTGCACAACAAACAATGTGAACTTGAACTTTTATTTTGATCTTTGAAACACGTTTTGCACACATTAAATGAGGAATAACTTGTAGTCAATGAAGTGTTGAAACAGATTCATGAAAACTGATAAATGAATAAGATGTTCAATAGTTCTCCACTGAAATAACAGCAAATACAAACAGAAATATTTGTGTAATGATACTGACTGAAAGTAAAATGAGTCTGATGATATGATGTCTTCAAAACGTTACATTTAATACAATCATTTATTGATGATATAAAGTGTTATTTACACAGATCAACTGAATATTTCTCAGAAAAACAGCAAACAATGATGTTGATAGTCCTTTACAATAAACTGTCAATAAATAAGAAAGAAAGTTGACTTACCGACCACATGCCACAAGAACAAACACAATAAAAGCCATGTGTGAAACATTATTCATTGAAATAACTCAACACAAGTCTGAAATCACCAGATATTTCAACTAAACTATCTTGAGTGACGACAACTGGAGGAGGGGAGAGTTTATAAAGTTCTGTCGAGAGAGAGAGAGAGAGGAAGAGAGAGAGTGTGTGTGAGAGAGAGATAGAGAGAGATTGAAATCACCTTTATTTACAACATTTGATAACACCAAGTCTGTTACCACTAACAAACTGCGTTACAAAGTCCCAATTACGAAAGATGCATCCAAAAATGTATATATGTTTTTTTTAAAAACAACACAATGACTTAAAAACTCAGCAGTAAATCATCATTTTCATTAACTGTGCATAACACTCCATTTATGGCCCAAGTATTCACAAACACTGGTAAGCACCCAACCAATTTATAGTATGCATACTCTATCCTGAGTCTTGATGCTACCAAACCCTTGAACATTGGCAAAGGATCTAATGTGTCTTTACCAAGCATCTTATTTTTTCTTGTTTTCCAAATAGTGAGTTTGGCAATTCCAAACACAAAATTTAGTAAAACCAAAACATGTTTACGACTTGCGAAATACTTCGGCCCAAAGATAAACAATTGAGGAGATAAATCTTCACCTAAAGATGATACCCATTGGGATAAAAAGGAGAACAAATTGCCCAACCGTACACATTGCACGAAGAGATGAAAAATATTTTCGTTTTCAGAACAAAATAAACAACCCACTTCTACATTTGGATTGAGGTGCATCACATGTCTGTTCGCAGCTATTGCACTGTGTACTATCCTCCACTGTAAATCACCAGTCCGTTTATCAATGGGGCGTTTGTACAGTGACCGCCAGCTACATTTGGGGGAGATGTTCACTCCGAAAAAATCAGTCCATTTAGACGACTTTACTCCGGAGAGAAGATGTGCATTGGTCACTTTCACACAAGTCACATACAGAGCTTTTTTCCCAACAGACTCAAAAGTATCCAGCTGGGGAGTTTTGAAAGACAATATAAGATTTTCCTCCTCATGCCATTCCCTTACACCAGCAGCTATCACCAAGGATGGAAAATCATAATCACTTCCAGCCATCCACTCTTTAATATGACTGGAGTTATTGATAAAAAGTGTCTGATCATAATTCAGCTCTCCAAGCATCAGTAATTTGTTTCAAGAGTCGATAAGATTTTATCCCAGTTCTCTCACTCAGGGTCTCCGTACTGATGCTTAGAATATGTCCCAGTTTTACACATCCAGCAGCTATCAGCCGTGATGATAAATTGACAGAAACCAAGTGTCTGGAAGGCAAAAAGGGGTTCTGGAACAGTGGCTCTTCCATCAGCCAAAAACCTGCATGTATTCCAGCAGGTCTTGAGACAGAAAAAACTTTCCAGGCTTCCATCACAGATCTGTAGAAAGGAGTCAAATCTTTTAAAGTTGTTTCATTCAGATTCAACAAAAAGAGATGTTTGTCAAGTCCCATGTTGCCTGCTTTCCTCAGGAGTGTGACTGCAGTGTTGGACCAAGCAATATCACCATAATACAGCAGTCTCTGAGCAGCTTGCAGACGAAAGGCCATAAGTCTTGATCTGATGTCCACAAGACCTTGCCCCCTTCTTGCACTGGCAAAAAAGGACAGCTGCTCGAACCCAATGCTGTCCTGACCACAAAAAATTCACCAGCATCCTTTGAATATCTTGAACTAGTCCATTGGGAGGCTGTAACACAATAAATGTATGCCACAACGCAGAAGCGGCCAAGTTATTGGCAACTAACACTCTCCCCCTATAGGATAACTGGGGTAGCAACCAGTTCCATCTAGACAATCGGGTGCACACTCGCTCCAAAACTCCCTCCCAATTTTTCTTCTGAAACTCTTCTGATCCCAAAAAAACACCAAGTAATTTCAGCCCCTTTCTATTCCAGTTTAAAGTACCTGGTAGTTGTGGGAGATTTCCTAAATTTCTTTGACCTGACCAAAAAGCTTCAGTCTTATCCCAGTTTACTTTAGCTGATGATGCCCCTTCATACAACTCAAGTGATCTAGACAAAGCTTTTATATCATTATTGTCATTGACAAAAACCGTTACATCATCAGCATAAGCAGCAATTATAGTTCTTGAATGTTGAGGCATTGTGGGTATTGATAAACCATTTAGAGTATTTCTTATATTAAAAAGTAAGGGCTCAATAGCAATACTATACAATTGCCCTGATAGAGGGCAACCTTGTCTGATGCCCCTTGAAACCACAATAGGCCGACTTAGGCCACCCCCCACCTTAACCATGCAAGAAGCTCCAGTGTACAACAAACGTATCCATTTGATAAAATCCTGACCAAACCCGAATGCAGCAAGTAAATTAAAAAGATAGTTATGATCAACACGATCAAACGCCTTTTCTTGGTCTAAAGCAATCAATCCAACCTCTGCATTAAACATTTTACAGATATCCAAGGTATCTCTCACTAAAAAAAGATTATCCATTATAGATCTTTTTGGAATGCAATAGGTTTGGTCTTGATGAATTATCAAATGTAAAAACTCCTTAAGCCTATTAGACAGACATTTGGACAAGATTTTATACTCTGTTGTTAATAAAGCAACAGGTCTCCAGTTCTTTAACAGAGTCAAGTCTCCCTTTTTAGGTAATAGGGACAATACAGCACATTGACATGTAGCAGGTAGAATGCCATCTTTATAACTTTCACAGAAAACTTCATAAAGGTCCATTCCAATATATTTCCAAAAATGTTTATAAAATTCAGAAGTCAACCCATCAATTCCAGGAGAGCGTCCGGTTTCAACTGTCCAACAGCAATAGTGAGTTCTTGAAAAGTAATTTGTGTGTCCAAAGCAGTCTTAGAACCAGAGTCTATTTGAGGAAGTTCATGCAAAAGTTGCGCTGCACAACTAGAGTTGCAATGATCAGCTTTGTAGAGAGAAGAATAAAAACCAACAGCATGACGACGCATTTCTATAATGTCAGTTGTAATCTTCCCATCTGGAAGACGTAAACATGTCATCTGTTTAAATTGTGCCACTGAACGTTCCAAGTTAAAAAAATAGGCACTTGGGGCATCCATCTCAGTAACTGATGTAAAACGTGACCTCACCAAAGCAGCCTTCACCCTCTCATTCAAATGACAACTTAGCTGTTTCTTCTTCTGTTGCAAGTTGTTGATAAAAACTGTGTCATGTGTTCTTATCATTTCTGTCTCTATAGACTCTATTTCTCTTTCCAGGGCTTGAATTGTTTCTCTTTGAGTAGTCGTACAATATGCAGTATACTGTTGACAGTAAAGTTTTATTTGAGTTTTTCCAACCTCCCACCATTGTTTTAGATTTTCAAAATCATTTTTCTTCCCCTTCCAATGATTCCAAAATACCACAAAATGTTCGGAAAATAAAGCATCCTGTAACAGTTTAGCGTTAAAGTGCCAATAAGAAGATTTTCTTGGAAATTGTGCCATATTTACTGAAATAAAAACCAGATGGTGATCAGAGAAACCTACAGGAGAAATAAAACAATCAATAATCCTGTTATTAAAATTTTTTGAAACATAAATTCTGTCTAAGCGAGCAGCACTTACTCTATTGTCAGAAATTTTAACCCATGTATATTGTTTGTCTACCGGATGCTTTATTCTCCACATATCTAAAAGTTCGGCCTCTTTCATCAATCTTGACAAATAGTTGGATGAAAGCATATGAGGCTCTTCATTATTGCGATCAATATTGAAACATTCAGTGCAATTCCAATCTCCACCAATAATGATTTCTCCATCACTAAAATCCTGTTTTAAGACATTATTTAGCATTCTAAAAAACTGTAATCGCTCATTTCCCACGTTTGGTGCATAAACATTTATAAAATAAATTGTCATCCCTTCAATAATAGTTTTGACAAGAACCAAACGACCTTTTACAAATTCTTCACTTTTTTCTATGCTAACTTTTATACCTGGAGAAAAAAGAAGAGCAATTCCAGCGCTCAGATTTGTACCATGGCTAAGCACATGTTGACCTTTCCTCATAAACATTAGTATTAGTCACAGCATTCTCGCGTACTTCACTAGCGGACGGCGCAGCACCAGATTCGCTCACCTCTGCTAGGCCTGTGTGTTCCTCTGGAGCAGCGTGCTCCTGCACCACCGCATCTCCCTCTCCTGAGACAGGAGGCCTGTGCCTATCCTCTGGTGCGCGCTCTCTGTGTGGGCATGCAAACTTTTTATGCCCTAAATCGCCGCAATCGAAGCACCTTAAGCTACCAGTACTTGCGTACACCATATACGTTTTTCCTTCGTGTCGTACTCGGAATGAAACATCCAGCGTGTTTTCGGGAGTCTAGAAACATAAACACCTGTCTTC
The DNA here is from genome assembly GCF_025860055.1 of Xyrauchen texanus. Taxonomy (NCBI): domain Eukaryota; kingdom Metazoa; phylum Chordata; class Actinopteri; order Cypriniformes; family Catostomidae; genus Xyrauchen; species Xyrauchen texanus. The sequence goes on along the minus strand of NC_068323.1, from coordinate 878,397 downwards.
TAAAAGATTTGACGTGTTTCAGAGACGGGTGTTTACAGCCTAACGTAATTGGTTTAAAACCACTGGCAAATTTGCCAAAACGTACTAATTCCCGTTCCAACGCTTCATCCAGAATGAAAGGTGGAACATTCGATACCGTAATTTTCACTGTCGGAGCGTATAACGGGGTAACCTGAACAAAGTTGTCATTTATAACGAGACCATGCTCGATTAAACGATTAACAAAATTTTGTTCTTTCAAGAACACTACTACAGCTTTATTCATTCGAGAAGCGGACACTATATTCTCGTGTCCTACTTCCCCTCCAGCCGAAATAAGCACATCTTCCACTGTGACGCCATCCTCTGGCACACACCTGAAGCCATTGCGCAAGGACAAAGACGGCATCTCTTCATGAGACGCCATCTCTCCCCGTGCAATACCCGCAACTAAAAAAGCTAGGTCTAAAACAAACTTTTAACCATGCAAAAAAAAAAAAGAGAGACAATCCCCATAATTAAGAAAATCACACAGCTCAGGTCTCACCCAACACCACCCCTCACGCCCAACACTCGCACCGGAAGTGACAGAGAGAGAGAGAGAGAGAGTTAGAGAGAGAGAGAGAGGAGGGGGTGGGGGGGGGGGGCATCATGCATCAGTTGCAGCTAAATTCATTTTTGAGCTGCACCTCCTCAGAAACCAATTACTGCCTTAATGTACTTCATTCACAATACTTTTATTCTCTTATGTTCATAATGTCCTGTTAAATGCATATTTTATTTTATATTGTATAGTGTATATTGTTATTAAAGTTTTTATTTGATTCATTACCCGGCACCTTATTTTAATTCTATTTTATTATTATTATTTGTCTTGTCATTATCTGTTTTGTGTATTAATGCTTTGGCAATATTGTATGTAAACACAATCATGCCAATAAAGCACTTTAAATTGAAATTGAGAGACAGTGGGTGAATCTGTGTTATGTGTTTTACCCCCGTGTGTCACCCCAATGTTCACACAGTGTTTAAATAACTGAAGAGAACTGACATATACTGACACATAAATGAATATACACACATACACTGAGGGTCACTCAGTGTATGTGTGTATATTCATTTATGTGTCAGTATATGTCAGTTCTCTTCAGTTATTTAAACACTGTGTCTTCAGCAGTTCTGAACCTGTTCTGTATTTATTTTTATATTTATTTGTATATGTGTTAAATCTGTTAAGCTCAATTTTACATTCATGTTTACATTCATGCTAATAAAGACCCTTTGAATTGAGAGATTGGGAGAGAGAGAGAGAGAGAGAGAGAGAGAGAGAGAGAGAGAGAGACTGAGTGAGAGAGAGATGATCTACATGAGCTCTTAAACTTTCTTTATGTTTGCTATTTTAAGATAAGAGTTTGATCAGACCATCAGCAAAATCAATGAGAATATAACATACAGAAGAGGATTTTGATGGAAAATTATCAGAAAATGTAATATTCTTTGATTTAAACAAAAAAGATTCAGCAGAGAGAAGCAGATTCAAACAGCACAGCAGCAGAGACTTGAAGAAAATTGGAGGGAAAACTGCAAACAGGACAAAACTATACAAAATTCACAGTGGCTAAAGCAGTGAGTACAACATAATGCTTATTGTATGTTTTTCCTAAGAAAGGAACAACTAATTGTAGAACTTGGATGCAAAATTATATCTTAAAGCTTAAAGTTTACATTTAGCCAAATTTAAAGCTAAAATGCTAACATACTGAAGCCATGACTAGCAAAGAATCTGGAGCACCTCAGTGTAGCAATTCAAATGAGCCTGGGAAAATGGACCAATCAGAGGAGCAGCTGCAATCTCCCCACTGCTCTATGCAAATGAACTCCCCAGTACTCACAGACTGTGTGCACATTCAGTATCCCCCACATATAACAAGTGACACTGCAAGAAAACTGTTTAAACAGAAGCTGCTTAAAGACAGTCCAGAGACACTTTTTGCAGACTTGTTTAAAAATGGAGAAATAAGTAATCTCATTTTCTTCTCTGAAAACCCCAGCTTCTGGCACAAAGCTATAATCAGCCACTACCCATCAGTAAAGAAAGAGGGCATCTGTAATGGCTGGAAAGTCAAAATCAGAGAGACAGATGATCCTGACAGCACAATAATCACTGTCAATATATATAAAAATGGCACAGTTATGGTCCAGGGAAACCTAAAAGCTTTTCAGGCTGACTACAGTGCAATAAATGAAATTACCAAACAAGAGAAAGTTTCATTAAACAAGAATCCGTCATGTGAGCAGAATGCACAGAGAACACCAGAGCCCAGGTCAGACCACAGCATGGCCCCTCCCACAAAGTCTGAGGGAAAAGAGAGACCCAGCCAGGACCTGGACCTTCTAGCGCTCAAATCTGTTCCTCTGCTACAGGAACACTTCACAAGGCTGGAGCTGGAGCTTGTGCAGCTGAGAGAAACGGTGTTAAAACAGCGGCCTGTGCACACAGACAGATGTGCCTGACAAATGAGAGCGTTGCAGGGAGAAAAGGACAATTACCACCGAGAGTTGACTGCATTAAGACAGCAGCTGCAGGATAGAGAGCAGTGCACATTAAAGCTAGAGCAACAGGTGAGAGAGCTACAGGAAGAGAAAGAGCAGCAGCGCAGTGAGCTCACAGCAATGAGAGAGCAGATAAGAGAGCTGCTGGAGACCAGAGAGGGACAAGAGCAGACCCTTACAGCACCACTGCTGCCCCCCACCACTGAGGAGCCCGACTCAGACAACCCACTGACGCCACAGCACCCCCTGCCAGATAACACACAACAGAGCCAGCACTCACAAGCCAGCAGCCCAAAAACATTCAGGACAGCGAAACCGGAAATAGTGCTACTCATAGATTCAAATGGAAAATTTATTGATGTAAATAAACTCTTCCCCCATCACCGAGCTGTTAAACTCTGGTGCCCCAACACTAAGAAAGCCCTGGAACTCCTCACAGAGTCACAACTCGGCTGCCCCAGCCACATCATTATACACACAGGCACAAATGACCTGAGGAGCCAGCAGGACGGGGTGGTTGATTCTCTGAGAGCTGTTCTAGAGAAAGCAAGACATTCCTTCCCCAGTTCAAAAATTATCTTCTCCACTCTGCTCCCAAGAAAAGATTTTCATCCTCACACGATCACCAAAATAAATGCCAGCATCTCAAGACACTGTGCCCTACTGCCTAATGTCCACCTGGCACACCACACAGACCTGGACACAAGCTGTCTGTATGATCATGTTCATTTATACAGGAATGTTGTATATGTGCTGGCAAAAAGAATGAAAGATGTTGCTCTGAATCGGAACAATCAGACAAGCCCCCGTTGGAGCAGAACAAACTCAAGCCCAGGAAATCCAACAAGACGCAGGTCAGAGAACAATGCCCCATCCAACAAGACATCCAGAGCCAAACCCAGAGCTACAGCACCCAGAGAGGAGCCACGTGGTCAGAGACTGCCCTACGAAATCCCCAAACACCCAGCACCTGCAGGGTACCCCACAGCACTGAACCACCCTCCGCAGCACGCCACACCCCAGCCAGGTAAACTGAGCTATGCCCAGGCTCTCAGTGGAGAAGCAAAACGAGCCAACACTGAACTTCAGGACATCCAGCACATGCTGAGCATCATCTGCTCACACTTACTGTCCCACACTGGGCAGTGGTAAGAAATGAGGAGAAAAAAATAAATAAAAATTGTGTAAGGACGGTGCTTCCAATTTAAAGGACCTTACATAATTACATTTTACATAATTATATTTACACTATTCATTGTTTCTGCATTGTTTTTGGTCTTTTATGTCTTTCTCTTTCCTAAAAATAGCAAACCAATCCAACAGACTACCTTTAGATGAAATCATTCTGCATTTCCATGTGGAATATACAAGGTCTGAGCTCCTCAGCTTTTGGCCTAAAGAGTCGAAACTCTGATTTCATCAGAGAAATTCAAGAACATGATGTCATTATTTTACAGGAAACATGGAGTCGAGGTGATGAGCCCACTGGTTGTCCCGCAGGGTACAAAGAAATAGTGTTACCATCAGTAAAACTCAAATCAGTTAAACAGGGTAGAGACTCAGGAGGGACGTTAATCTGGATTAAATCTGAATTATCCTGTGCCATAGAAGTTATAAAAACTGAACAGTACCATCTATGGCTGAAAATAAAAAAAAGGCATGATGTCAACATCAAAATCTGTCTTTCTATGTGCAATCTATATCCCCCCTCTTGAGTCGCCCTATTTCCAGGAAGAAACCTTTCCCATCATAGAGAGAGAAATCAGTCATTTCCAGGCCCAGGGAAATGTGCTGATTCTGGGGGATCTGAACTGTAGAACTGGTGTAGAACTAGACTTCACAGACACATACGGTGACCGATTCATTACTGGAAATAATGTTATTTTCCCTCTCATGCCCCCAGACAGAACAATGACAAGGCAACAAACGCTGCTGCTGCAGCTCTGCCGGAGTCTGGGTCTGTACATCGTCAATGGAAGACTGAGGGGAGACTCTTTCGGACGGTACACCTACAGCTCAGCTCTTGGTAGCAGCACGGTCGACTATGCAATAACAGATTTGGACCTTTCTTCTTTGAGAGCATTCACAGTCAAACCATTAACAGCTTTCTGAGATCACAGCCAAATTACCCTGTATGTCAAACAGTCTGAATCAACAACCAAAACAACAATCACAACACCACACGCAATGAGCAGAATACTCTCATTTAAATGGATGGAGAACAGCATCAATGACTACACTAATGCAATTACACTTCCAGAAATACAATCTCTCATACTTTCTTTCCAAATACAGAAATACACTCAAAATGAAGATGGTGTAAATCAGGCAGTAAAAGATCTAAATACCATTTTCTACAAGATTGCACAAAGAAGCAATTTGGCACAAATCAAACCTAAGAAAAAGAAATTAGACACAGACACAAATGGTTTGATTCAGACTGTAAGACTCTGAGGACGAACCTCCGAAAATGATCCAACCAAAAACACAGACAACCAGACAATCAAGGCCTACGCCTCCATTACTGTGAGGCACTAAAACAATATAAACACACACTCAGAAGGAAAAAAGAACAGTTTTTACAGAGCCAGCTTCAAGAAATTGAAGAATTAGTCAACTCAAATAAATTCTGGGATAAATGGAAATCACTATATAAATCTAATGAAGAATTGACAATACAAGATGGAGAGCTGTGGAAAAATCATTTCCAAGATCTATATAGCACAACCCAAAATCATGATCAAACTGACATTATTACAAAATTAGAAGAGTTTGAACAATCCATTAAAGAATACCAAAACCCATTAGATCTTCCCATCACAATGAAAGAACTGGAAGACAAAATCAGTGTCCTAGAGCCCAAAAAAGCATGTGGTGTAGACGGCATACTCAATGAGATGCTGAAACACATGGATCACAACTTCAAACTGGCAATCCTAAAACTGTTCAATGATGTTCTGTGTGCGGGTCATTTCCCTGAGATCTGGAATCAGGGACTCATCAGCCCCATTTATAAGAGTGGAGATAAATTAGACCCTAATAACTACCGAGGCGTCTGTGTGAACAGTAATCTGGGGAAGGTGTTCTGCAGTATTTTAAACACCAGACTTTTACACTTCCTTATGAAGCACAATGCCTTGAGGAAATGCCAAATTGGATTCATGCCAAAATGTCGCACATCTGACCACATTTTCACCCTACAGACACTCATTGATAAATATGTACATCAAAATAAAAGCAACATTTTCGCTTGTTTTGTAGATTTTAAGAAAGCATTTGATTCAATCTGGCATGAAGGATTATACTTTAAACTTATTGACAGCGGTGTAGGGGGAAAAGCTTATGATGTGATCAAATCAATGTACACAGCCAGTCAATGTGCTGTTAAAATTGGCAACAAAAGAACCAAATTTTTCCTTCAGCAGCGAGGAGTGAGACAGGGCTGCAGTTTAAGCCCCGCCCTCTTCAACATATATATCAATCAGTTGGCACAAACTATTGAACAATCTCCCATTCAAGGTCTCACTCTACATGACACAGAAATAAAGTGTCTCCTCTACGCAGATGACCTGTTCTCCTGTCGCCCACTAAAGAGGGGCTGCAGGACAGCCTGGATCTGCTGGCGGGTTACTGTCAGACCTGGGCCCTGTCAGTCAACCACCAAAAAACGAAAGTCATGATTTTCCAAAAGCGATCCAGATCTCAGGGATTAACAAACATATTTATGTTATCAAACAGAAGCATTGAAATCACAAAGACGTACACTTACCTCGGCCTAAAAATCAGTTCTACAGGTCATTTTGCTTTGGCTGTGAATGAACTCAAAGAGAAAGCACAAAGGGCTTTTTATGCCATTAAAAATCCATTAAAATTGATATTCCAATTAGGATCTGGCTCAAAATATTCAAATCAGTCATCGAACCAATTGCATTATATGGCAGTGAAGTGTGGTGTCCACCTGTAAAATTTGACTATTTAAATTGGGAAAAACATCCCATTGAAACTCTGCATCTGGAATTTTGTAAAAGAATAATTTATGTCCAAAGAAAAGCCCCAAATAATGGATGCAGGGCAGAATTAGGCCAATACCCTCTCCTTCTGAACATTCAAAAAAGAGCCATTAAGTTCTGGAAGCACCTAAAAACAAGTGACCCCAACACACCCCATTATAAAGCCCTTAAGTACCAAGAGCTGAGCTCAGTGAAGAGTCCCCTATGCCAGCTGGTCCTGAGACTGACTGAGGTCACATCTGAGGAGATCGTCCAGTCTCAGGATAACGGCACACTCACAAACATTCGGCCTAACCAAATTATGCACAAAGAGAAGGAAAAATACCTCATGCATTGGACAAACACCATTAAAACTCAACACAAACTGGAATGTTATTCGGCACTAAATCGAGAGTACACGGTGGCAAATTATCTGACCACAGTGAGTGACAGAAAATTAAGAAAAGCTCTGACGATGTACAGACTCAGCGAGCACAGTCTGGCTATAGAGACGTCCCGCCGCAGACAGACATGGCTACCCCGCGAGGACAGACTGTGCTCCCAATGCATTCTGGGAGTGATTGAGACAGAACTGCACTTCCTCACAGAATGCCCAAAATACCAACCAATTAGAAACAAATATTACCACAAATTTAACAACATATGCCCAAAGTTCAATGAATGTACCCCAACACAAAACATGTGTTTTATTCTGGGCGAAAAGGAAGAATGTGCAAATCTAGCTGCAAGATTTGTAGTATCCTGTAGAAACCTGAGGGACAACCAGAGCTAAAATAAATACAAAAAATAATGCAAATAATAATACATGAATGTATTGATGACCCCTGACCCCCAATCCCCTACCCCTGTTTCCAACCCTGTATAATGTTGCATTAATGCTGAATGTTATATCTTTATAGTTATTATTGTTCTCATGTCCTTGTTCAGTTCCTGTTCTGTTTTCTATGTAATTGCTTTGGCAATACAAACTGTCTTTGTCATGCCACTAAAGCTCGTTGAATTGAATTGAATTGAATTGACAGATCCTGAGCAAGTACAGGCTCAGTGAGCACAGTCTCGCCATCGAGAGAGGCAGACACAGAAAAACATGGTTACCCAGAGAAGAAAGGGTGTGTGCTCACTGTACGACAGGTGAGGTTGAGACAGAGGTGCACTTTCTCCTTCACTGCCCAAAATTTAAAAATACAAGGGACATTTATATGCATAAATTAACACCCAGCATAGACAAATTTATAACAATGACAGAACAAGAACAAATGAATATAATACTTGGAGAGGGACACACAGCAGCACTGGCTGAAGATACGTTTTAACGTGTCACAGTCTGAGAGACAGTGGGTGAATCTGTGTTATGTGTTTTACCCCCGTGTGTCACCCCAATGTTCCCCACAGTGACCCTCAGTGTATGTGTGTATATTCATTTATGTGTCAGTATATGTCAGTTCTCTTCAGTTATTTAAACACTGTGGTCTTCAGCAGTTCTGAACCTGTTCTGTATTTATTTTTATATTTATTTGTATATGTGTTAAATCTGTTAAACTAAATGTATAGATTAAGATGTAGTTCTGCTTTGGCAATATTGTATTGTTTACATTCATGCCAATAAAGCCCTATTGAATTGAATTGAATTGACAGAGAGAGATAGAGGAAGAGAGAACAAGAGACAGAGAGAGATAGAGGAAGAGAGAGAAAGAGTTAGAGAGAGGGGGGGGGGGGGGCATCATGCATCAGTTGCAGCTAAATTCATTTTTGAGCTGCACCTCCTCAGAAACCAATTACTGCCTTAATGTACTTCATTCACAATACTTTTATTCTCTTATGTTCATAATGTCCTGTTAAATGCATATTTTATTTTATATTGTATAGTGTATATTGTTATTATAGTTTTTATTTGATTCATTACCCGGCACCTTATTTTAATTCTATTTTATTATTATTATTTGTCTTGTCATTATCTGTTTTGTGTATTAATGCTTTGGCAATATTGTATGTAAACACAATCATGCCAATAAAGCACTTTAAATTGAAATTGAGAGACAGTGGGTGAATCTGTGTTATGTGTTTTACCCCCGTGTGTCACCCCAATGTTCCCCACAGTGACCCTCAGTGTATGTGTGTATATTCATTAATGTGTCAGTATATGTCAGTTCTCTTCAGTTATTTAAACACTGTGTCTTCAGCAGTTCTGAACCTGTTCTGTATTTATTTTTATTATTTATTTGTATATGTGTTAAATCTGTTAAGCTCAATGTATAGATTAAGGTGTAGTTCTTTTTTACACAGCCTCTGCTTTGGCAATATTGTATTGTTTACATTCATGCTAATAAAGACCCTTTGAATTGAGAGAGAGAGACTGAGTGAGAGAGAGAGAGAGAGAGATAGACTGAGACTATCACGAAGCCGTTTTGTGTTCCATTTTGCATAACGCAGCGGCTAAATTTAGCTTATCTCGGGCCGATTGGCGGCCGACCCACTGGCCCGTTCGATTCTCCTGATGGCCAGTCCGCCCCTGATCGGCCCCAAAGTGTGACAAGTTTTCAGCCAATGATCCTGCATAAGTGTGGAGTGGCATGAAACAACCTACGAATTACAGGACTCCTGTCCCCAACCTTGTTGGGGACCAACATCTGGCTGATGACTTGAATGTGTTCTACTGTAGATTTAAAAAGGCCCAATCTCACACCCCACACCCGCTCTGACCTTCACTTCATACCAACACCAACACCTCCTGCAACCCCCCTCCTGCTACTCAACCTGCACTTAAGATCTGTGAAGATGATGTGTCCCATGTCTCCCGAAAACAAAAGATAAGGAAAGTACAGGGCCCAGATGGTGTTTCACACGTATGTATTAGATCATGTGCTAACCAGCTGACCCCCATCTTCACACTGATCTTCAATAGATCATTGGAGCAGTGTGAAGTCCCATGCATCAAGAAACCCAAAATCACAGGACTTAATGAATACAGAACCATCGCCCTGATGTCTGTGGTCATGAAATATGTTGGCCCACCAGAAGGACATCACTGGACCCTTTCTAGATCCCCGTCAATTTGCTAATCGAGCAAACAGGTCTGTGGATGATGCAGTCAACATGGGATTGCATCATATCCTGCAACATCTGGACAGACCTCTCATGTCTATCTGTCAGTGGATCACCAGCTTTCTGACAGACATGCAGCAGCTACTGGGACCAGGAAATTCACTTCCAGCACCTGTATGATCAGCACTGGTGACTGCATCGCAAACAACAGTGACAAACGACTGCACCGCCAAGGACCCCTCTGTCAAGCTCCAGATGGCACCACTATCATCGGCCTCATCCAAGATGAAGATGAGTCTGTATACAGAAGGGAGGTTGAACAGCTGGCTCACTGGTGCAGTCAAAACAAACCTGGATCTGAAGACGCTCATAATGGTGGAGATGATAGTGGACTTTAAAAGGAACACCCCGACACTGACCCCCCTCACCATTCTAAACAGCACTGTGGCAGCAGTGGAGACATTCAGGTTCCTGGGCACTACCATCTCACAGGACCTGAAGTGGGAGACCCACATTGACTCCATTGTGAAAAGGCCCATCAGAGGTTGTACTTCCTTCGCCAGTTGAGGAAGTTCAACCTGCCAGAGGTGCTGCTGATCCAGTTCTACTCAGCAGTCATTGAGTCTGTCCTCTGCACTTCAATAACTGTCTGGTTTGGTGCAGCTATGAAATCGGATATTAGAAGACTACAGAGGACAGTTCGGACTGGTGAGTGGATTATTGGTTGCCCCCTGCCCAACCTGCAAGAACTGTACACTTCCAGAGTGAGGGAAAGGGGCTGGTAAAATCACTCTGGACCCACTCACCCAGTCCATTACCTTTCTGAACTGTTGCCTTCTGGCCGGCGCTACAGAGCACTGATCACCAGAACCATCAGGCACAGGAACAGTTTTTTCCCTCAGGCTATCCATCTCATGAACAATTAAAACTGCCCCATTGAACAATAATTATGTGCAATACACAGTTAAGTCTATTTATATTATCCAACACATGCTACCTCTTCTACCATTACATTCCCTTGCACTATATATGCACAGTTTGCTCACTGGGGTTATTAATACAATTATCATTTAATTATTTTTAAACACTATTAAAAATCGTATTTTATCTAAATTACACAATGATGATTAATCGACTTTATAGACATTACAGTTTTATCGTCTGTTAATGCTGATATTCTGTTAAGCTGCTTTGAAACGATGTGTGTTGTGAAAGGCGCTATACAAATAAAATTGACTTGACTTGACAGTTAGAAAAATCGGGCCGCACGTGTTCAGTGCTCGTGCACTCTGCTGATGACTGTATTTGCTTCAAGTGTCCAGTATGCGAACGCCCTTCGTGTTTGGGCTTAACCTGAGCTCGCAAGTTCAAAAACTGAGTTGTTTCTGGGTGATTGATTAAAAAGACCCAGATTAAAATAGTAATTTGATCATGAATCGGACACGATGGCTCGCGCTGTGTTTGTTGTTGTGTGCAGCGAGCTCATCTCACCAGAAAGGGTGAAAAGCAGCGCCAGACACACTCGTGCACGCTCTAAAGATGCATTCAATATCTCACAAGATGATATCTGAAGAAACCGCATATGAACACACAAACACAACATGACTGTCGCTAATTTCAACTAGATTTTAAATTATTGTCACAATCATTTATTTTTGGTCACATTTGTGACCATTATACTCAGAGTCTGGAGCCCTGGGACGTCAATTAATTTTCATTCAACTATCGGAGTCTGCTTATACCGCGGTTACCAGTAGATGACAGAGTATTTGAAGTGTACGACACATATATGTATTTAATTAAATCACAGCTTAATAATCGCACTTTGTCATATAGTGAACTGCTTATCTTAACTACAGTCAAAAACACACAGAAATGGCAAAATAAAAGCTCAATTTAAATGGACGTGTGTATTTTTGCTGAAATATTACATAAAATGTCTTGGAAACTTTTGCCTTGAAAAGAGTGGGAACCCTGATCACCCATCGCGGAACACCCCTCATATTTTAATGTCCGGTGAGGTAGCTGAGGAAACACTGATATCAAGGCTCAGTTTTCAGTATGGTACAATGTTAGATGATATTTTACAAGATGATTATCCACAAAATACAAGAGATCTCATTTGGCCTTTCAATAACAAAAAATGTACTTGCGACTTGGATCAAATGAATGCAGGAGTGGATAACACCACCAACAACAAGCAAATATAAACATGTATTATTATTAAGAGTACATTTCATTTACATATAAACATTAAACTGTCTGTTACAAGTTGAAGTCCAGTGGGATGGAAAATAACACATTGAGAATAAAAAGAGAAGATAAAATGACCTCAGTCTCACTCTCAGAAATAAATGTGTGAACTTCAGACACGTCATCCTTCATTTTACTCCACATCCAGATCTACGTTTGATCTTTATCTCTCTCATGATCTACTGCAGCTCATTTTTTCTATTTAAGTCCAGGAGTTTCCTGACAGGTGGATCTGACAGATATTCTCATGTTTGGCCTTTTATCAGATTTCTAATCTTCATCCTACAGCGGTCAAAACTAGATTCAGAACCGTGTCTTTAGTTCACAGCAGTTCATGGCTCTTTGGTTCCTACAAACCACAATCAAACATGCCAGTTTAACCACAGCTGCTTTCAGTCAACTGACTCAACACATGAGAAGATCCATCAAGACAACCACTGATGAGTTCAACACAACCATCTTAATGGTTCACATGCATAAAACTGTTTTAAATGCACAAATGTATCAAGTAATCTATTGTTTTAACACTGTTCCTGGAGGCGGTACAGTGCTCTCTGCTTCAGACGGCCACAGGCGTTGTCTCGTGTGTCTGGGCAGCAATCACACCGAGGCTGCGTTTGTGGATGGTTCATGCTCTTACTGCGAGGCAATGTTGCAGTCGCGGCTTGCCTTCAATAGAAAGCAATCCACTCCAGACGCCCCCCACATTGCTCCTCCTTCCCACGGGATTGAGGATGATGCGGCTGGCGCTGGAGGCGATCTGGGGATGGCAGCGGTGCAGCTCCGCCAGGTATGCCCCCTCGGACCACCCACCCCCGGCACACTCGTTGACTCACGTCCGTGCTCGAGGTAACAGCGGCTCGCCTCACAGCCAGTCTGCATATCCTCTTGAGCTCGAAGTGGATGAGCTCGCCGCTGCATCGGAGAGTGCGGCATCTGACGCTGAGGACTCCCCTGGGCTGCGCCTTTTGGGCCAGCACGACAACGCTGAGGCTGATGCGCAGATGACCGACATGCTTTCCCGGGCCGCCGCTAGTGTGGGGTTGGATTGGAACCCTCCATCCTCCCCACAGCCATCGCGGTTGGATGACTGGTTCCTGGGGTACGGGCACTGCTCACAGCCTCACCACCCCCGTCCCCGTCCCGTCCCATTTTTCCCGGAGGTTCATGATGAGCTGACGTCATCGTGGAGAGCACCTCTCTCCACTCGTCACAACGCCACTCGCTCATCCGCTCTCACTACCCTCGACGGCGAAGCGGCCCACAGGTACACGGCGATTCCCCAGGTGGATAGGGTGGTTGCGCCCCACTTAGGCCCCGGAAGCCCTACCACCTGGCGGGGTCGCCCTGTTCTCCCCTCCAAGCCCTGTAGGACAACATCCTCGCTCACTGCGAAGGCCTACAGCGCCGCCGGACATGCCACTTCCACCCTGCACACCATGGCCCTCCTGCAAGTCCACTAGGCCAAGGCGCTCAGAGATCTGCACGGGGGTAGCCCTGATCCCGATGTGCTGCAGGAACTGCGCTCAGTGACCGACCTCGCCCTTAGAGCCACGAAGGTCACAGCGCATCACTCGGGCATGCGATGGCCACGCTCGTGGTGCAGGAACGTCATCTGTAGTTGAACCTGGTCGAGATGCGTGAAACCGACAAAGCTCGCTTCCTCAACGCCCCTGTCTCCTAGTTCGGCCTCTTTAGCGACACCGTCGAGGTCTTCGCCCAGCAGTTCTCCGTGGTGAAGAAACAGACAGAGGCCATATCTCACATCATGCCCCGTTACAAGCCTGCCGCCATGGGCCATGCCCCGTCTGCTCGCCGAGGGCGTCCCCCTGCGGCTAAGTCCCCCTCGCCTCAGACAAAGTCTAACTCCACGTCCTCGTGGGCACTGGCCAGGGGAACCTCCCTGGCAGACATTTGTAGAGCAGCGGGTTGGGCAACACCTAATACCTTCGCGAGATTTTACAATCTCCGGGTTGAGTCAGTATCCCGTGGTCTCTCAGGTCCGAGCCCATAGAACTCGGTAACACACTGACGAACTGTCCGGGTGAATCGCTTGCACCTAGCGCCCTTTCCCTCAGCTGAGGTAAAACCATGTGCCTTTTTCTCCCAGGAGATCCCATCTCTCGTATCCCTGGATGATTCCTCCCTAGTCCTTGTGGGTCCGCAGTTCAGCAGAGGAACTGACCCGTGTCTCCCTTAGCCAGTTCCAAGCTGCCCTCCGGTCACTGTAGTATAGCAACCCCCCCCCCCTGACGAGGTTGGGTCTACCTCCGCACCATTTCCACATGTCGCCTAAAAACCCATGTGATGTATTCAGCACCTTTACCTCCCCTTCAGGGTAGGTGTGGTCTCTGCAGGGTCTTCCTCTCTATAAGACCCCCTTCCTTTGATGCGTGTAAGGGCCCCGGCCATTCTGCTCTATGCAGAGAAACATAGAGAGAAAAGAGGCCCAGTCAGGCTTGGCCCATTCCCAGGTTGGCAAGCGTAGCCTTGTTCCCCTTGTTAGGGTAACCAGAAGGATTCCGACAACTTTATAGGGCATTGTGGAAGGGTACGTGCAGCCTGATACAGCTGGTCGTGTTTGCACATGAAAATACCTGCCCGCTCTTGTGTCAGCAGTACACGTACACGGCTCAGCGCATGGAATGATTTAAATTGGACCCCTAGTGTTGCTTCTTCGACACAACGTTGAAGTGAGCGACAGACGGGAACGTCTAGGTTACGTATGTAACCCCCGTTCCTTGATGGAGGGAACGAGATGTTGTGTCCTCCCTGCCACGTCGCTGAGCCGAGCCACTGTTGTGACCATTTCCGGCTCCTCAGAAAAATCCTGAATGAACTCTCGTATTTGCCCGCTTAAATACCCGTATGTCCAGGGAGCGGGTATGCAAATACTGTCTGCCAACTTCTCATTGGCCTTTTTTCATAGTTCAGAGGCATATTCGGTGCTCAAGAGAGACCCCTAGTGTCGCTTCTTCGACACAACGTCTCGTTCCCTCCATCGGGGAACGGGGGTTACATACGTAACCTAGATGTTTTTGTTACTAAGTGACAAACACAAAGTTCATGAAAATCAGTTTGACTTGATCTTTTTATTCTAGTGAAGATACTTCTTAATGCTACAGCAAATTCAGCAAATTCTGTTTCTGTTCCAGTATAATAAAACCCTCGTGTACACAGTGAGGTCCATATAAACATGATTTACGGAGGCTGATGTGGAACAACTTGACTGTCCTGAACCCCTTCTGAACACCTTTGAGATGAATGAGAACAACAATGTCAATAGTTTTACAATGAAATGCTCATCAAGCACAAATGGGTGTAAGTGCTTCAGTTTCCACAAACTTTTTACCATATAAAAGTGTTTTAGCATCACATATTGGTCCGTTGTGATCAACTGATATCATGCACACAATTTAGAATATTTCCTGCAATGAATTTCCTGTAATGTCGTCAGTGCTGCTGGTGTAATGACATACAGACTGAATGACTCTTCTAATGCTGATCTCACTGCTGTAACTCCTCCTAGTGACTGAAGATGGAAACTCTGTATCATGTTTTATTGACTCTTGTCACTGCTGGTGATGAGATAACAGCATTATGACCCCCTCTGCAGGTAACATCAAGTAAGTGTTTGTTAACGGCAGCAGAGCTCAGCGGAAGAGCTCAGACAGGAACTGCAAGCAGGAAGTTGTACAAGTAAATCTACTGGACACCCAATATTGAGTGTGAATTAAAATGTTTGAAGATATTCAGAAATGTATTAAACCAACATCATTGCCAGCTTGCTTTTAAATGTGTTCACTGAACTGATCATGTTGATTACATGTTCATCTTTACCCTGCAGCTCTAAATTAAAATCATTCAGCAGGTCAGTGAGATCGGTCAGGAACGCTAAATCCAATAGCCACTGGTCGTCCTCTAGCTGAGCATATTCTGCATGTTTTGAAGAGTGTGTGTGTGTGTGTGTGTGAGAGTGTATGTGTGTGTGTTTGTGTGTGTTAAAACAGTGTTTCTCAACTGGTCTAGTCGGACTGGGTCGTGGACAGCAGGGAAAGATCATCGTTCTCCCATTGAAGATGTTTCGGCGGTCGCACAAGTGATCGACTGTTTAAGACTGCTGAGGCAGATTTAATGATAATCTCATAAACAGATAAAGACTTCTCATCTGCACTTTCTCACGAGTGTAACGATCTCAGGATCATGATCTGCTCTTCTCTCTGGTGCGCACGTGCAACAACCGGCTTCCCTCGATATTGTGGAGCGCAGACATCAAAACTGATGTGACCAGTTTAAATTCTAGTGAGACTTTTATAGATTAAAGTGTGACGGAGATTGTCAAGTCGAACCTCTCAAACAGCAGCAGCCCCGACATGCCAAACAGCACTGAGGAGGAAAAGAGCAACTGAGCTCAAAATAAAGGGGGGAGAAACAACTTCCTGTGGATTTACATACAGGATGTAGTTTGTATGGAGGATCTGGGGGAGGGCACACCTTTAAGGGGCACACCACATTTCTCATATTTTATTACTTCTTTTTGCTTTTCGTTATGGCTGAGAGGATGAGACCAGTTTACCAGACGCACTGAGACACTTTAAATGATACCAAACATGTTACACTAGTTACATTATTTCTATACATCAGATGAGGTCTTTTGTTCCATTCAGATCTCAGGTGAGTTTGAGGTGATTCTGAGCTGAAGGGGAACGGATGAGGATGAGGAGGAGAGAACGGGACAGATGTGGAAGGGCAACAATGAGGTGTGAATTTGCAATCTTCGCTCAGTGGGGCGTCTCAGGAAGAGTTACTACTTACAATCCCATCCAGTTCCATGAAGAACATGCTAGAACATCACTGAAGCGGTCTCTTTCTGTAGATCAAGTGTTGCTGTTAGTTTTGTTCTACACTGCGAGCATCAATGGGACATGCGGTGAGACCGAATCCCAAATCATTGAACTACTGCTGGTACTATTCGCTCTGACTCACAGCTGGTCTCATCACACCTTTAAATTCCTCAGACATCTGATTGATTATAAAAGTACTGCAAACAAACATGTTCAGAGAAACTTTAATGCATGTAAAACTGTAATTGACACTTTTCACAATTAGTGAATCCATAATTATAACATTGATTATTGTTCTGATTAATTGTGCAGTCCTAATTAGAGGTCGACCGATATATCGGTTTTGCAGATTAATCTGCACCGATTATGATTTCTGGAACTTTCGGTTATCGGCAAAAATCCCCACCGATAATTTCCCCCGTTGTGTCCCGTTGTGTCCGGTGCTGGAGCGGCTGGGAAGGGCGCTGTCATTATACAGTATGAGAGCCCTCTAGAGGCGAAATAAAAACTATCTCTGATGCCTTTTTGAGTTTCTTTAAGAATTTAAACGAGCATATCAGCGCAAAATACCAAAAAAATATCACTGAATCTGGACGTCCTGGAGACTTCAGAATGACAAAATAAAACCGTGAGGGGTTTAAAAAGTGCACAACTTATATATATTACTGTTGTATTTAAAATGAAAAGTCAATAATAATAATAATAATAATAATAATAATAACTATTTATTCTGATTGTCATCATTAGTATTTGTTTATAACAATATTTTAATTGAATGGGTTCTAAATAATAACTGTGAATGAAAAGTGGACTGATGTCTTACAACTAAATGAACAAAGAGATCTGAATCCTTTAAAGTCCAGATACAAGTTCAAACATTTTTTGCAACAAAATAAATAAATAAATTAAACTCTGGTTTCTTTCTACTGAAGACTTGAAGACTGGAATTCCTGTTAATGTTGCTGCTACATTATCCAGTAAACTACTTAATAATAAAGTGTTTCTTAATAATCTATACATTTATATTGAAATATTGTGTCGTTAGAGGTTTGTGTTTCTTTACATATTCAAGAGATCTCCCAATTATTCCACACAATAATGTAAAGATATTCTAAACTGATTATGCAAATATCAACACTGTTATCGGATCGGACGATACTGAGATTTCCGGTATCACAATCGGAAGAGAAAAAGTGGTATCGGTGCATCTCTACTTTAAATGTTGATTTTTTCATTCAGTATCAATTTTAAAAACTATCGGCCGATTAATCGGTTATCGGCTTGTCTTCCCAACATAGTTATCGGTATCGGCAAAATCCTATATCGGTCGACCTCTAGTCCTAATGGTGAATGAGAAGAACATCTCCTTTTGTTTCAAGAAAGTTATACAGGTTTGACAGAATTTTCTTGTTTGGTCAACTTTTATGACCGACAGGATGAATGAGAGTGTGGACACGACCAAAGATTTGATGTAGAGTCTAAAAACTGTTGAAAACTCTCATTTCATCATTCTTACTCCTCTGGAGTTGGAGGGGAGACTTTGGAAGATGTTTGGAGAGTGTCTGGAGGATGTTTGGAGGATGTTTGGAGAGTGTCTGGAGGAAGTCTAGAGGATGTCAGGAGGATTTTTGGAGAGTGTCTGGAGGATGTTTGGAGGATGTTTGGAGAGTGTCTGGAGGAAGTCTAGAGGATGTCAGGAGGATTTTTGGAGAGTGTCTGGAGGATGTTTGGAGGATGTTTGGAGAGTGTCTGGAGGAAGTCTAGAGGATGTCAGGAGGATTTTTGGAGAGTGTCTGGAGGATGTTTGGAGGATGTTTGGAGAGTGTCTGGAGGAAGTCTAGAGGATGTCAGGAGGATGTTTGGAGAGTGTCTGGAGGATGTTTGGAGGATGTTTGGAGAGTGTCTGGAGGAAGTCTAGAGGATGTCAGGAGGATGTTTGGAGGATGTTTTGAGGATGTTTGGAGAGTCTCTGGAGGAAGTCTAGAGGATGTCAGGAGGATGTTTGGAGAGTGTCTGGAGGATGTTTGGAGGATGTTTCGAGAGTGTCTGGAGGAAGTCTAGAGGATGTTTGGAGAGTGTCTGGAGGATGTCTGGAGGATGTTTGGAGGATGTTTGAAGGATGTTTGGAGAATGTCTGTTGGATGTCTGGTGGATGTCTGGAGAGTGTCTGGAGAGTGTCTGAAGGATGTCTGGAGGATGTTTGGAGGATGTTTGGTGGATGTCTGGAGGATGTCTGGAGAGTGTCTGGTGGATGTCTGGAGGATGTTTGGTGGATGTTTGAAGGATGTTTGGAGAAAGTCTGGTGGATGTCTGGTGGATGTCTGGAGAGTGTCTGAAGGATGTCTGGAGGATGTTTGGAGGATGTTTGGTGGATGTCTGGAGAGTGTCTGGTGGATGTCTGGAGGATGTTTGGAGAATGTTTGGTGGATGTCTGGAGGATGTCTGGAGGATGTTTGAGAATGTCAGGAGGATGTCTGGAGGGTGTCTGAAGGATGTCTGGAGAGTGTCTGATGGATGTCTGGAGGATGTTTGGTGGATGTCTGGTGGATGTCTGGAGAGTGTCTGAAGGATGTCTGGAGGATGTTTGAGAATGTCAGGAGGATGTCTGGAGGGTGTCTGGTGGATGTCTGGAGGATGTTTGGTGGATGTCTGGTGGATGTCTGGAGAGTATCTGGAGGATGTCTGGAGGATGTTTGAGAGTGTCAGAAGGATGTCTGGAGGGTGTCTGAAGGATGTCTGGAGAGTGTCTGTGGATGTCTGGAGGATGTTTGGTGGATGTTTGGAGGATGTCTGGAGGGTGTCTGGTGGATGTCTGGAAGATGTTTGAGAATGTCTGGAGGATGTCTGGAGGATGTTTGGTGGATGTCTGGTGGATGTCTGGAGAGTGTCTGGAGGATGTCTGGAGGATGTTTGAGGATGTCTGGAGGGTGTCTGGAGGGTGTCTGAAGGATGTCTGGAGAGTGTCTGGTGGATGTCTGGAGGATGTTTGGTGGATATTTGGAGGATGTCTGGAGGGTGTCTGGTGGATGTCTGGAAGATGTTTGAGAATGTCAGGAGGATGTCTGGATGGTGTCTGGTGGATGTCTGGAGGATGTTTGGTGGATGTCTGGAGAGTGTCTGGAGGATGTTTGAGAATGTCAGGAGGATGTCTGGAGGATGTATGGTGGATGTCTGGAGGATGTTTGGTGGATGTCTGGTGGATGTCTGGAGAGTGTCTGGAGGATGTCTGAAGGATGTCTGGAGGGTGTCTGGTGGATGTCTGGAGGATGTCTGGAGGGTGTTTGAAGGATGTCTGGAGAGTGTCTGAAGGATGTCTGGAGGATGTTTGAGAATGTCAGGAGGATGTCTGGAGGGTGTCTGGAGGATGTCTTGAGAGTGTCTGGTGGATGTCTGGTGGATATTTGGAGATGGAAGAGGAAATTGCTGACATGCTCTGAATGGATCCAGATGTTCAAGAACATCTCCCTCTAGCATCCTGATGATTGAATATCTTATTCATCAGTTATTTACTGGAGTGATGATGTCTGCTCTCTCATCTTCTGTCCAACACTTTTAGATCTGACGTCAAAAACCAGCACAGCAACAGTAGCCATGCCCACCAGACCAGAGATGACCAATCGGATCACAGCTTCAGTGAAACTACAACCACAACCACGGACGTAGTCTTTTGAGAAAAGAAATTAGCCATGAGAAATATTTTCAGAAGACTCTGTTAGTTGCTCAGGGACATGTTTAACAAACTATCAGCTTAGAGAAAAATGCATTATTATGTGTTATCACTGGGGTTTAACCTACACTGCAGCCAAAAGATTGGAATAATGTGGCACAGCAGCACTTCAGGCTTGACGGGACCCAGTTTGATGAGCTGCTCGTGTCGCCGGAAGTCGCTGTGCTCTCATTGAAAATGAATGGGATGATGTCGCTGGAGGTGTGAACGCAGCTTAAGACTTTTAAGGACCTGCAGAAACCTTGTTTCCATAACAGCAAAAATGTACATTATTCCAAACTTTTGGCCACCAGTGTATAAATATATAAATGTATATTAATTTTTCACAAGAACTTTTATTCAGAGCGTGAAACAGATTCACTGAACTTAATAAAACATGAAATGAGTGATAGACATGATGATGAATAAATCAACGGTAACAAAACATTAATATCAGCGCTGATGTACCTGAACACGGCTGACAGACTTCAGTAATGTTGAGATGTTTAGTCTGGTTTCTGATGGGATTGTTGACCACACAGCTGTAAGAATCATCGACACACTCCAGATGTAGAGAGAGACTTCTGTTGAGATCAGACACACTGATGGAGGACAATAAACTGTTTCCTTTGTACCAGGAGAGAGTCGCCTGTGTCACATTCACCACTGAACACACCAACACACATTTAGATGAACTTTCAGATGATGAAGAATTCAGTGAAAAGTCCGAAGTGATGACAGGAACCGGCAGACGAGCTGGAAAATATGAGAAATAAACACACACATTGATCTCCATTAATCTCATTTGTGGACTGATTTATTTTCAGTGTTTATTATGACGGTGATTAATGTGTCAAAAAAAAAAACATTCCACTAAAACATTTGAGTTATAAATTTTACACAAGGATATCTATATGTGTAACACTCTGAAGCCTGTCACTATGTTTTAGTAGATGTGATGTTATACACAAACCAGACACTAGAGGGCGACATACAAGTTTAGAGTAGTAGAAGCATATAGAAATAAAGAGGTGTAGAAGAAGAGAGAGGTGAGGAAACAAAGGTGATCCATGTTCTCCTGAAATCATAGGATGAAGAATATAAATTCTCAAGTTCAAACTTAAGTTGGGATTTATTTATGTATTTAGTATCTTGAGGAATAGTGTTATACTGTATATGGACATTACATAGGACTATATCTGAGGATGTGCTGCGTCTGCCCCTACTTATATTGTTTAAGATGTCAGCCACCTCCATGTGATTGTGAATAATCATATTCTTCCCATACAAGACTCCTGAAAATCACTGACTGTATCATCTGAAAACACTCATATTGAACAAGATGTGAATTGTAACAAAAATAAACATGTATTCAAACTGAAAGAGTTTATTCAGTGATTTTACTGTATGGTAAATAATGACATGTCCCCTTTAGTTCTGAAAAGTATATGAACGTGAGAACGGTTGTAATATATATATATATATGTGCTCCAATCAGGATTTTAACATCCGATACGATCTCCAATTTTATCTCATCAGTCGATGCTGATCATTTCACTTTTATCAGCAGCTGTCAGAACTGGTTATACGTAAACTTTCTGCTCAACGTCACTGTTAAATGCATTTCCCTGTTGGTAAAACATAGTTGTTGCTGTCAGTCAATAATTCAGTCTACACAAAATATAATTTTTTAATATAAATGTTACTCTTTAGTCTAGGCCTTAAAAACTAGTAGGCTTATACAAACTATTCTTTACTGTATATAAAATTTATAAACTTTGAAGGGTTACAGACTATTAAATTATTTAATTAAATCGCAGTCTTCATATCGCTGTTTCGATTTTATTTTGATTAATTGTGCAGCCCTAGCGGCTTCTCTTTCTCACTGACCTCCACTAGCGTTCAGATGAGAGTCTCTAACTCATTAATCTTCTCCGTCAGCCTGACTAATTCCTTACATTTATCACATGTGAATCCCTCACTGCTGACGGAAGAAGCTATAGTAAACATGTGACATGCAATGCAGGAAGAAATAGCATGAGCGGATGCCATGACTTACCGCAAATAGTTTGTTGTTGTTTGTCCTTGATAAACGGTGCTTTGAGATCGATGCAATAATCCGTGTAACACAGATGAGAAAAACATGTGCATGCTGGAAAATGGCCGCAGTTTAATCGTGATAAAATAGAAATCTGATGCAGGTGGAATATGTGCGCAGTTGTAAGGCGGGGTGCCAATGTGTTTGCATTCAAAGGCAAATAGCAAATGCTTCCTGAGGCACCACACCCCACTGAGCGAAGACTGAAAAATCACACCTCATGTCGCCCTTCCACATCTGTCCCATTCTCTCCCTCTCCCTCTCCTCCTCCTCATCCATTCCCTTTAAGCCCAGAATCACCCCAAACTCACCTAAGATCTGTATGTACCATATCTGATGTATACAAATAATGTAACTTTTGTAACATGTTTGGTATCATTTAAAATGTCTCGGTGCATCTGGTATAGTGTTTTGTCCCCAGTTTTATAAAACTTAATGACAACAAAGTTATAAGGTCTATGCCAAATACTGAATAATTCTGGAGGCCTATCCCCTCCTTGAAGGTTTAACACCAGGAAGCCAAGAACCCTTTCACCCCCAAATTCTCATTGAACAAAGGATAATACCATTTGGTACACAATGTGTATTCTGTCTGGATATTTAAGGAAGGCTGGCCCAGAGCTCAAGGTTCTCTGTAGCCAGATGATCCCACACCTCAATGTGTGTAACTGTAACAATAGGAATCTGCATTCAGATTTCCCATGCTTTGCAATTACATGTACTTTTCTCAACTGCCAGGTATGTTCTTTGACTTGTTTCTTTAACTTGTGTTTTAAATCCTACCTGGCAAATAAATTGTTACTTTTTGATTTATTCTGTATTCCTCTGAAATCATTTATATCAATACTGGGTCTTTAAAATAGGAGAAACCGCTCTGGAGGAACCGAGCAGGAGAATCCCATTTTAAGAATCATTTATATCATAACTGAAGCTTTAATGTAGAAGGAAGCCACTTAAAGACTATCAGTTTGAATCTCATTAGAAATTGATCAAAAGGTAAATGAATAGAAGAGGATTCAGAGTAGTCAATAACTTAAATGATTAAAATAAAAGAATAATCAGAAAGAATTTAGAGCTTTAATATAAATCAGAGGTCAACTTAAAATTGGAGTCAGATTAATATAAAATTGGAGTCAGATAAAATTAATAACGGGATGAATTTGTAAAGTGCCAATTATTAACAATAATTGCTTTACTTCAGTGCTCAGAAAAGACAGAACAACGCAGAGACCTTCAAGGGGCAAATCTATGTATTTTTAGCAGTTTTGCCTGCCATTTTACAAGTGGTGACCCGACGTGATCTCCAACGGCGAGTGGCGTCTTTTCAGCGTAACAACCTGTTTGGTACAGAGGATGAGTTTTGAGCTTCTTCTACTTCTCTGTCTACATCAGCTCTGGTAAGTCTATTCTTTTGCCTATTAGAAGTTTTGAGGAAAGCACAGACACATCCCATATAGACACATTTATAGAGCGGTCGAATACCCACTGTTAGACCGGAGACCGAAAAAATCCGGTGGGGCTAAAGATATTAGTCAAAAACATGGATCAGGAACATGATAGAGGCAGAGCAGATGAGGAGGTAATGGAAGCTCTGGCCATAAAATTCAAAGAACTCCTTTTTCGTTACGTGAGAAAGGACTAAATTTAAAATGGAGTAATGATGAAATCTTATCATGGTACTCTCACGGAGGGTCGGAGACTAGAATCTAAATCGAAATACCGAAAAACCCCGTCGCTATTGTTTACTTGCTTCAGCCGTAACGACATCGACACCATGGCTAAAAAAGGAGCAAATTATAGTAAACATTAAAGATATAGAGAAATCGCGTTCGGAAGAATTAAAAAAGTTGAGGGCTCAAGTCGACACATTTGTGTATAAAAAGCAAAGCTGGGCAAGACGGGTAGATGCGTTGGAAGCACAGATCAATGATCTCCAACAAAAACTCGATCAGGTCGAAATTATGCATCCGCCTTAGAAGAGTGTTGTGATAACGCAGGCTTCCCAATATCAGCTATAAAAGAAGTAGCCATAAATTCACCTTTTAATGCGGAAAGAAAACAGGATAGTGACGAGCGATGATGCGGTAACATTAGCTTACGTAAAACACACAAGAGAGGCTCAGTAATCGAGCCCATGGGGATAGTCCTCTCTGTGGACAAAAGAACGCAGCCCGGTTATGACGCTGAAAAAAGCTAGCGATGTTCGAAAAAATCTGTTCAAGTCGCAGTCCTTAAGACAATAACAAATGCGGAAGATGACATCACAACTATCAGTCGTCCTTTAACGTGTGAGGAATGCAGCTCACACAAAGAAATAATTGGCATGATGCCAAGAAGAGGTCCATTCCAGCCTTACTGGGACACCTTAATGTTACAGGCCAATGTTTACAATCTAGAGATCAGAGACGTATGGCAAATTGCTCTCTTAACTATTCCGAACGAACTCAGACCAAAAATTAATGAGGAAATGAAATCGGGACGCATTATAAATAGACGCGATCGTGAAACCAACACAGAAGTGTACGAAAGACTAAAACAAACACTGCTAGATCTGAGAGGACCCAGTCATGCAGAACGGAGTAAAATTGTTAACATTAAACAATCAAATAAAGAACCATTTGAAAGTTATGCAGAGCGTTTGTGGGAATCGTACAAAGAATACTCCGGCCTAGAAACCGCAGATAGGGATCATGAAGTTTTACTTCAATTCCTAAAAAATAATGCAGGGCCCGCTGTTCAACAAGCTCTTTTGAGTGGTGCTGACCCAGCTGAAAACACTTACAGGGCAGTGGTAGACTGGGCATCTAAAATCGAAAATAGACACAATCAGTCTAAATCGCGTCATGTTGCAGCAACCCAGTGGGTGACAGAGGGCAAGGGTGCTGAAAAAACGAAAACATTTAATTACACCCAACATCGATGCAATTATTGCAGAAGAAAAGGTCATAACATACGGGACTGTTATCAGTTAGGCCTAAAAGCTGAGTGCGAAAGAAAGGGAGCACCCTCCAAAACCGACACTGAAATTCTCAAACGTTTAGATACCTTGAGTACGCAAAACAACACAAGTGCTCCCCGAAAAATGGAGGAACAACAACAGGGACAAAAACAACAAAACACCGAATTCCAAGCTGAACTCGAATTATTACTGTCGAAATATAACATACAATAGGGATGCGTGGCCTCCAATGAAATAGGGAGTATTATCAACAGCGGCAACCGTATCAAATTAAGGGCTAACATTGGAGGCCGGTTAGCCAACATACTTATCGATACCGGCACTGCATGCTCCTACACAAACATTCCTTTACCTCTAACAAATGAAAACATACAAATTAGAGGCATAGGCGACACACTAATGATCGCGACCAAAAACAACCAGTTCAACTCGACTTAGGCATGATAATGGTAGAAGAGCCTTTTGGTATTTACCAGACAGCAGTGAGGGAACCGTGTTGGGAATGGACATCATGAAAAAACATGGCTTTTTTGTTCGCTGCCTTGAAAAACAAATCGAACTGCTGAACAAATAAAGCCATGAAAACATTTTTTCACGAGACAAGGAAAGCATTATGTCCATTTCCAGAACGGACCCCATGCAACTGCTAATGGATAAATATAGCAATGTTTGGGCCAATCACTGAACACGCCAGTGGCCTCATTGATTTTGAAGTATGCATTGAGGGAGCCACCTCCCCACAAGAGCAATACCACATTAAGCCAGAGGCGGAGGCTGCTGTTCGTGAGAGAGTCCAACAGCTTGAAAAAAGAGGTGTAGTTCGACAGTGCAGTTCATCTGCCAACTCTCCGGTCTTCCAGTACCAAAATCAAACGGAAAATGGCAACTTTGTATAGACTATCAGCGTCTGAATCAAGTCCTGCCTAAAGCGACTGCAATAGTGGCAAATCCTTCTACCCTATTATCACAAATTTCAACAAAAGCCTCTTGGTTTACAATCTTAGACATCAAGAATGGCTTCTGGTCTATCAAGGTTAAGCGTGACGACCAGTGGAAATTAGCCTTTACTGTAAATCAAACTTGGTATACTTGGGAAAGGATGCCAAAAGGCCCTCACAACAGCCCTGCAATCTTCCACACAACTGTGGAAGATACACTCGGCCCCCTACTGGGTGCAGACAGAGTAGCTGACTATGTGGGTGACAACATCATTGCCACACACATAAACAGAAACCCCAACGAACGCGAGCAAAACAACAACATTGCTGATAAATTAGCCAAAATCAAAGCCACGAAAGGAGATGAGTGGCAACCAGACATACTACCTGCCCCTGCTGTGAGTGCGGCCCAAATCACCCCCATCGACCTGAAACAATATCAGAAAGATTTGTGGTCAGCTTGGGGGGAGATTGCACCGCACTTACAGCAGGATCAGTTAGTCACTGTCACAGAAGACGTAATACTCAGAGATGGGAAATATGTGGTTCCAAAAGTTCTTAAAAACCCCATAATCAAACTGTACCATGAATATGCCCATATATCAGCTGTTAAAACACAGCAGTTGATACAAACACCATTTTGGTGGTCAGGAATGACTTCTGATGTCGACAGGTGGTGTAGTACATGCATAGTTTGTGAAACAGTGAATCAGGGTAAACCCGGAAGCCCTAATCTACGCAGGTCAGACCCACCCAAGGGACCCTGGGAATCCTTACAGTTGGATTTCATTGGTACACTCCCCAGTGCCAAAGGGGGATATCGTTATTGCCTGGTGATCATTGATATATTCTCAAGTGTTTGGAAGCAATTATCACCCGCAATAACACTGCAAACACTGTGGCACGGGTGATGGCCAACCAAATCATTCCACTTTGGGTTGCGCCCATCTAAATCGAGTTTGATCAAGGAACCCATTTCACTGGGCAAGTAATGAAAAATGTGTGTGCAAAATTCTAACCCTTACAAACCTGACAGACCACAGAGATCATAGATCATAGATGATCAAACATGTGAATAGCATCCTTAAAAAAATGCTAAGCAGAAAACACATCACCAAAAAAGATGAACTGCAGCTTAAGGTGCTACACACTTCAAAACTACACTAAAATATCACCAAAGATGCTCAGTCTAATTTGATCTCTGAAATTAAATTTACATTAGACATTACAATGGTATATGTTTTTGTAAAGCAAAATGCTTATTTCCCCTGATGACACTAACCATACAGTATGAGACTAAAAGCTGTCCGTAACAGTTTGGCTTTGACCATCAGAGGAAAATAAAGAAAGTACCACATGTCTAAATGCAAATTAATTAAAGGTTCAACATTAACTGTTTTCTCTGTCCATTTCAGGTTACAATCTCGTGAGGGACAGATGCAAAAAGGTTTCTGATCCCCTGCTTCAAGACAGGACAACAATTTGGCCACGATGGAGATGGGTGTGGAAATACTCAAAGAGGCCTTTCACACCTCACAGCACTACACAAACAAAAATAGCTATATGGCCTCCCGGTTTAGCCCCGGAACCACAATTTTGCAACACCAATTGTTCTAGATCAGGTTCCACCCATCTCCTAAACATAGAACACACACTTTTATCACTACACATCATGGAACAAAATAATGGCCTAGATTCTGAAAGTACTAATCCACTGAAGATCTGGCCTGCCTCTCATATACACATAGCCTCTCATACATAGGACATTACAAACCTGTTTCCATAAAACAGGCACTATTTACAACTTCCCAACAACTTATTTGAAATACTGTAATATGCATGCGACATTTGCATGGCTACAGTCACACATCGATGATTTAATTACAAATTGCAAACAAACTTGCCACCAAATTAATTTAAAAAAATTGTGCAGACACTTCAATTAATCCACAACCCACTTTGAAAATAGACATGTATCATCGATTTTGACATAGCCAGCAAATCAATCACATTAGATAATTTTGAATTAGTACTGTGATTATTATATATATCTATACCTGTGATTCTACACTCATAGAATAATTATTATTACTGTATGCAAAATGACGCATACCACTGGAGAAGATACTAGTTATACTGACTCTGTGGTATGTTTCCTGTAATTTATTCAGACCAAATATCCATGGCAATAATGAATATTGGTGATGAATGTACTGGTTGCCTTGGGTTTTTTGTCACCTTTCCTTTAATCCATCCAGACCAAGTATTTCCAAATTCCACTACTGTACACTCTATTGGTGGAATAGTGAATGATCAGATCATCAAATGGGATCACATTATTGGGTATATGACCTTGAAGGGTACTGAGACACAATATACCAGTCGCACTTGCTGTCATGAAACTCACCATTATGTTGTTTGTACATGTAACACCTTATAACCTTTTTTTCCCAACGACACTAAACTCATAAATGTACAGTCTTTATATGGTCATTTAAGATGCTGTTCAGGTGCTTATGCATTACCAGTGAGAACTCCTTCACCTAATTGAGGTTGGCCCAGAAGACCACCACTGGAGGTGGCAGAGTTCTTCTAAGAGTCAGATCATCATCAAAGGGAAGGTACAACCAGAAGCTCCATGATGGAATGACATGTCCACTGAACAAGCAAAAAAGCCTTGATGGATTCGATGAACTGAACACATGTGCTAACCTCAACCAGACACACAGGGACAAACCCAATTATCCACCTGCTACATGTATCTGGTGGGACTAGGTGTTCTGCAGATGCATACAAAGCGACAAAATGGACTTGGCACCTTGAACGCCTAATAGTGACCACGCAGAAACTATTGAGTTTCCCACTTGGCCAGAGAGCGGACTGTAAGGCGGGGTGCCAATGTGTTTACATTCAAAGGCAAATAGCAAATGCTTCCTGAGGCACCACACCCCACTGAGCAAAGACTGAAAAATCACACCTCATTCTCTCCCCTCTCCTCCTCCTCATCCATTCCCCTTCAGCCCAGAATCACCCCAAACTCACCTAAGATCTGTATGTAACAAAAGACCATATCTGATGTATACAAATAATGTAACTTTTGTAACATGTTTGGTATCATTTAAAATGTCTCGGTGCGTCTGGTATAGTGTTTTGTCCCCAGGTTTATAAAACTTAATGACAACAAAGTTATAAGGTCTTTGCCAAATACTGAATAATTCTGGAGGTCCATCCCCCACCTTGAAGGTTTAACACCAGGAAGCCAAGAACCCTTTCACCCCCAAATTCTCACTGAACAAAGGATAATACCATTTGGTACACAATGTGTATTCTGTCTGGATATTTAAGGAAGGCTGGCCCAGAGCTCAAGGTTCTCTGTAGTCAGATGATCCCACACCTCAATGTGTGTAACTGTAATAATAGGAATCTGCATTCAGATTTCCCATGCTTTGCAATTACATGTACTTTTCTCAACTGCCAGGTATGTTCTTTGACTTGTTTCTTTAACTTGTGTTTTAAATCCTACCTGGCAAATAAATTGTTACTTTTTGATTCATTCAGTATTCCTCTGAAATCATTTATTTTAATACTGGGTCTTTAAAATAGGAGAAACCGCTCTGGAGGAACCGAGCAGGAGAATCCCATTTTAAGAATCATTTCTATCACAACTGAAGCTTTAAAGTCCCCATGAATTCAAAATTGACCATACTTACTTTGTTTGCCTAAATTGATCGTTTTGTGGTGAACAATTCATCCATGCAAGTCAATCCACACAAAAAATTTTTTGGCTTCGTAATCTTTAATGAAAATCTGAAAATGCCCCGCCCCTCTGCATTGGAGGACCTTGCCTGATGACGTAGGTTTGACGGTTTAGGTGTCTCCTTAACATCCGTAACCACGCCCCTCCAACTGACAGTAGACAGGCTGCCTGTGTGTTTGCGAGCATTGACAGCGTGTGAAAGGAGAGATGGCGAGGAGATGCATTTTTGGTTGTGACACTCACGGAACACTTTTTACCATTCGAACCCTCCGCATGTAACGGCTCAAACATGTAAGGTCTGATTCCCCCCGTGACGAAATTATCCTCCGTGTGTTCCTGTTCTTCTTCATCTTCCTCCTCCTGCTGCAGGAAGGGGACTGCTGGCGTGTTTCAGGCGTGCAGTAATCCTCAACAACCGATTGTAAACTTACGCTAAGATCTGCCTCCATTTCTGAATGAAACACCTACTTTTTAGATCCAATCAGGTGCTAGTTGGAAAAAAGCCACACCCACTATTTTGCCTCATTCAGTATTCCGTTTCTCTCGGAAATACGTCACAACACTGGAGAAAAGTTGTTTGCAACTTCCGGTTCACGGGGACTTTAATGTAGGAGGAAGCCACTTAAAGACTATCAGTTTGAATCTCATTAGAAACTGATCAAAAGGTAAATGAATAGAAGAGGATTCAGAGTAATCAATAACTTAAATGATTAAAATAAAAGAATAATCAGAAAGAATTTAGAGCTTTAATCTAAATTTGAGGTCAACTTAAAATTGGAGTCAGATTAATATAAAATTGGAGTCAGATAAAATTAATAACGGGATGAATTTGTAAAGTACAAATTATTAACAATAATTGCTTTACTTCAGTGCTCAGAAAAGACAGAACAACGCAGAGACCTTCAAGGGGCAAATCTATGTATTTTTAGCAGTTTTGCCTGCCATTTTACAATACTTACAGGTGGTGATTCGGAGGAGGAAGGTGATCCAAATAAACTTGGTACTGAACCTCCCTTCAGTATCAACCGGCTCGCGAATCCACACTGGATTCGCGAACACAGCACAAGGTTCGGGCTATACTTGTGTGGTATAGTATATAAACTCTAGTCACTGATTCTTCACATGCTCGTCCCTGGGCAGTGAAAAAAAGGTCACTTTTGATACGCACTTCAGAACACAGCGTCTTGTTGTCGACATGATGTTTTCAAGTTTTCCCTGGTGTCTGCGCGCGCAATGAGTGGGCGCGGCCAATTTGATAATTTTTCGTCTTGACGTCACAACGAATAGGAAAATGACTCATTGGAAAATCGATTCATTACATTGACGCAGAGTCGACTCCTACTTTTGAGAGACAATAACTTTTTTTACGGTGAACTTTCATATATAAAACTTTGCAGGATGTTTTTGTTCACTTAAATCTATGTTACACACTACATGAAAGGTCATTTTCAAAATTCCATAATAGGTGCCCTTTAAAACCCAAGAGCTGAAGCCTAAAACCAGAAAACTCACAAACCCACTAACAACTAACAAACACCAGTTTCAGACCAGCACTGCTGAACTAAACCAGATCACAATAAACCAAATCATCAAAGAAAGCAAAAATTCATATTTGGACCATTGGGAAAATGACAGTAAAAACCAAAGCAAACTGGAATGTTATCGGGCCCTAAACAGAACATATAATCTGGCAGAATATCTGCACACTGTTAGAGATCCAAAACAGAGACGGATCCTCCCCAAATACAGACTCGGTGATCACAGACAAACATGAACGAGTCTCACTGTGACACGGGTGAGGTCGAGACAGACAGACAGACAGACAGAGTCTGTGCTCACTGTGACACGGGTGAGGTCGACACAGAGACACACTTTCTCCTTCACTGTGAGAAATTTACAGAGCTGAGAGACAAAAACCGCAATCTTGACACCCCGGTTGTTTGTGGAGATCACCTCTCACCGCGTCAACTCACAGAGGTTTCCGAATTGCAGATGTGTTTTCCCCTCTACCAGGTTGTACGAACATCATCCAGCACCACATCGAGACCGAGCCGGGCATGGTGGTACGTAGCCGCCCTTATCGCCTGCCCGAACACAGTTCGGGAGGAATTGGATTTGATGCTTGATATGGGCGTAATAGAGGAATCCCACAGTGATTGGTCCAGCCCGGTTGTTCTTGTTCCCAAGAGTGATGGGTCTGTACGGTTCTGTGTGGATTATAGAAAAGTCAATGCGGTGTCTAAATTTGACACGTACCCAATGCCACGTGTTGATGAATTGCTCGATCAGTTGGGTACTGCTCGGTTTTACTTGACCTTGGATTTAACGAAGGGTTATTGGCAGATCCCCTTGACACCAATTTCCCGTGAGAAAACAGCCTTCTCGACACCGTTTGGATTACACCAATTCGTGACACTTCCGTTCGGTTTGTTTGGGGCCCCAGCCACGTTTCAGCGCCTCATGAATCGGATCCCAGACCACACACCGCTTATGCCGCTGCCTATCTAGACGATATCATTATTTATAGTAATGATTTGCAGCAGCACATGCAACATCTGAGGGCGGTCCTGAGGTCAGCTGCGGTGGGCGGGCTCACGGCAAACCTCAAGAAGTGCTTGCGATTGACGTGTGGAGGTACGGTATCTCGCGGTTCCACTTGGGTCATGGCGGTTCGTGACCCCAAATTGACAAGACACGGGCGATTGCGACTTGCCCAAGACCTAAGACCAAAAAGGGGTGAGGCAGTTCCTGGGGCTGGCTGGCTATTATAGGAGGTTTGTGCCTAATTATTCGGATGTCACCAGCCCGCTGACTGACCTCACTAAAAAGGGGGCTCCAGACCCGGTCCAATGGTTGGAGCAGTGCAAACAGGCGTTTATGCAGGTTAAAGCCGCACTTTGTGGGGGGCCGCTTTTACATGCACCTAACTTCTCTCTCCCTTTATTATTGCAGATGGACGCTTCAGACAGAGGGCTGGGGGCCGTACTCTCGCAGGTGGTGGAGGGGGAGGAGCTCCCGGTGCTGTACATCAGACGTAAGCGCTCCTTGAGGGAAACAAATTACAGCACCATGGAGAAGGAGTGTCTGGCCATCAAGTGGCTGGTCCTCACGCTCCGATACTACCTGCTGGGGTGGGCCTTCAATCTCTGCTCGGATCACGCCCCACTCCAATGGCTTCACCGCATGAAGGATACTAATGCCCGGATCACCCGTTGGTATCTGGCCCTCCAGCCCTTTAAGTTCAAGGTGGTCCACAGACCGGGGGTGCAGATGGCTGTCGCTGATTTCCTCTCCATAAATGGGGCCGAGTGGTAGGCAGGCCGGATGGCGCACCGGCCTGAGTTGGGCGGTGGGGGTATGTGGCAGCGGGGGCGTGGTCAAGTGCCCGTCCGGGAGAGAAAGCGGTAAGGGCGCTTGCACCTGAGCTAAATTATGTCTACCACCTGTCTCTAATTTCAGTGAGCATGGGGAGAGCGGCATAAAAGCAGCCACAGAACCTCCAGTGGGGAGAGAGAGTCAGGGACAAAGAAAGGCTGTTCTGGAAATGATTATTGACTGTAAGCTGTTTATTGACTGTGAAGCTGAAAAGCTACTGTGATTGTGAAGCCGTAAGGGCTAAAAGTTATTTATTAATTAAGAGCCTTACACGCTGAAGTGGAAGCCCTGTTTCCTGTGTCAGTCCTTCCCTCCGTGGAGAGGTGTGTTACA
>NC_068323.1:793565-844050 GCF_025860055.1 Xyrauchen texanus | reverse complement strand
GACCTAACCTGCTAAAGAGAGACGGACTCCATCCCTCCAGGGAAGGTGCCGCTCTCCTCTCTAGTAATTTGGCTCATAGACTTAATGATATTAATTGACTAACTGGGGCCCAAATCAGGAAGCAGACAAACTGGTTAATCCGAACGTCTGCTAGCTGCCATGAGACGTCACACAGGTCACATAAACTACAACACATAGAGACAGTATCACCTAGATATCTCATAGAGACTGTGTCTGTTCCCTGAACTACCAAACACAATACCCTCACTAAATCATTTAGAAAAAATTTGATTAAGGTCAAACTTGAACAAAACAAACAAATTAAAAATAAACATCATATAAAAATAGGGCTACTAAACATTAGATCTCTTGCTACCAAAGCACTAATTGTCAATGAAATGATTACAGATCATAGATTGGATGCGCTCTGTTTGACTGAAACCTGGCTTAAACCGGATGAATATATTCGTTTAAATGAATCTACTCCCCCAGGTTATTGTTATAAACATGAACCTCGTCTGAAGGGTCGAGGAGGAGGTGTTGCTACAATTTACAGTGAAGTTTTTGGTGTTACTCAGAGGACAGGATATAAATGTAAGTCTTTTGATCTAATAGTGCTTAATGTGACACCGTCAAATACAAATATAAATAAAAAATCTCTGTCGTCCTTTACCCTTGCTTCAGTGTATAGATCACCCGGCCTTATTCAGATTTCCTTAGTGAATTTTCAAATTTTCTATCAGATCTTGTAGTTACTGTAGATAGAGCCTTAATTGTTGGTGACTTCAACATTCACATAGATAATGAAAATGATACATTGGGATTAGCATTTATCGATATTCTCAACTCTCTCGGAGTCAGACAAAATGTAACAGGACCAACTCATCGCCATAATCATACGCTAGATTTAATTCTTTCATATGGAGTTTATGTTGATAATATAGAAATTCTGCAGCAGAGCGATGACACCTCGGATCATTGCCTCGTCTCTTGTATGCTGCGATCAGCTACTGTTACTCAATCTACACCACGCTATCGCTTAGGTAGAACTATTCTTTCGACCACTAAAGATAGCTTCACTAATACACTTCCAGATCTATCTCATATACTCAATAAACCGCAAAGCCCAGAAGAACTTGATGAAATAACAAAAATTTAAATGCAGTCTTCTCTAGCACCCTTGATGTTGTCGCCCCACTTCGATTAAAAAAAATAAAAAATAAGCCCTGCACCATGGTACAATGATCACACTCATGCTCTCAAGAGAGCAGCTCGGAAAATGGCGCGCATGTGGAAAAATACAAAATTAGAAGTATTTCAGGGTGCATGGAAGGATAGTATCTGTAGCTACAAACACGCACTAAAAGCTGCCAGGTCAGCATATTTTAGTAAACTCATAGAAAATAACCACAACAATCCTAGATGTTTATTCAGTACTGTGGCTAAATTGGTTAGGAATAAAGCCTCAACCGAACCAGATATTACGTCACACCTCAAGAGTAATGACTTCATGAATTTCTTTACAGATAAAATTGAAATAATCAGAAATAAAATTGGAATTATGCAATCATCTGTCATAGCACCTCAGAAAACAGTGTCGAATAATTTCCCTCATGTGCATCTTCAATCCTTCGCTATCATAGGTCATGAAGAGCTAACAAAACTTATCGAAACATCAAAAGCCACAACTTGTTTGTTAGATCCAATACCAACTAAGCTCTTAAAAGAGGTATCTCCTGTAATATCAGAACCTCTTCTTAATATCATTAACTCCTCGCTATGCTTAGGACATGTCCCAAGAAACTTTAAAATGGCAATTATCAAACCGCTAATTAAGAAGCCACAACTTGATTCTGGAGAACTTGCTAATTATAGACCGATTTCAAATCTCCCGCTTATGTCAAAAATACTAGAAAGGGTAGTATCCTCCCAAATATGTTCATTTCTACAGAAAAATAGTATATATGAAGAATTTCAATCTGGATTTAGGCCTCATCACAGTACAGAGACTGCACTTATCAGAGTTACAAATGACTTGCTCTTATCATCTGATCGCTGCAGCATTTCTCTTCTAGTGCTTTTAGATCTTAGTGCTGCATTCGACACTGATAGATCACGACATTCTCTTGAATAGGCTGGAGAATTATGTTGGAATTTGTGGAGTGGCATTAGCATGGTTTAGGTCATATTTAGCAGACCGTTACCACTTTGTCTATGTAAATGAGGAATTGTCAAACCAAACAAAAGTAAAATATGGAGTGCCACAGGGATCAGTTTTAGGGCCTCTGCTTTTCTCCATGTATATGCTTCCCCTGGGAGATATTATCAGGAATCATGGAATAAGTTTCCACTGCTATGCTGACGATACACAACTTTATATTTCTTCAAAACCTGATGAGATTTCACAATTATCAAAATTAACAGAGTGTATCAATGAAATAAAAGATTGGATGGCCAGAAATTTCCTTCTACTCAATTCTGACAAAACAGAGGTTCTAATTATTGGACCAAAAAGCTCTAAAAATAAGCCACTAAAATATAATTTGACTCTAGATGGATGTACCGTTACATCATCTTCAACAGCAAAGAACTTAGATGTTATATTTGATACAAATCTGTCCTTTGAAAATCAAATTACCAATGTTTGTAGAACAGCATTCTTCCACCTAAGAAATATTGCTAAATTAAGGCACATGCTCTCGGTTGCTGATGCCGAAAAACTAATTAATGCGTTCATGACCTCAAGACTAGATTATTGCAATGCATTACTGGGAGGATGTCCAGCAAGATCAATAAATAAACTTCAATTGGTTCAAAATGCAGCAGCCAGAGTGCTGACGAGAACCAAGAAATATGATCATATTAGCCCCATTTTATCATCGCTACATTGGCTACCTGTTAAATTTCGTATTGATTTTAAAATTCTGTTATCTACGTACAAAGCTTTGAATGGTCTAGCTCCGCAGTACTTAAGTGATCTTCTAACACGCTATATTCCAACACGCTCATTAAGATCGCAAAATTCTGGCCTATTAATAGTTCCTAGAATATCAAAATCCACAAAAGGAGGAAGATCCTTTTCATATTTGGCTCCTAAACTATGGAATAATCTCCCAAACACTGTTCGAGATGCAGACACACTCTCTCAGTTTAAGTCTAGACTAAAGACTCATCTATTTAGCCAGGCATACACCTAATTTATCCCACACTTAGGCTGCTTTAGTTGAGTCTGCCGGAACTAGAAACATTGAGCATGATCTCAAACTCTGCAATAAATTGAATGGCATCTACGCTTACATCTTTTTATTTGTTTCCCTGTCTCAACCTCGGGACTCCTATCCTGAGGTCACCAGAACCGGCTGGATCCAGCACCATTCCTGCTTCATGTTGGACTCCACTGCTACATGTCGCTGAATGATGATGACTAAATGCGGTCGATTGATGGACTACGATCGTGAAATGGAATGCATAGACTAACTATTGCCCACAAAAGCCTTCGTCGGCCAATTGACAGGGACACTTGCATCTATGTGAACCTCTACAATTAATCTAGATGGACTTCAAAGACTTTGGTCATTAATCTTACAGTTCAAACATAATCGATTTTTACTCACTGACACCTTAACACTTAGTTTAATAATTTTAAAACATGATTTTACCTATACATAATTAATATTTACATTACATTCATAATGTTAGCCAGAGGGGAACTGGCCCCCACAGTGAGTCTGGTTTCTCCCAAGGTTATTTTTCTCCATTAATCTACATCTTATGGAGTTTTGTGTTCCTTGCCACAGTCGCCTACGGCTTGCTCACTGGGTTTATTAACTCTTTCCCCGCCAGCGTTTTAAAAAAAAAAAGTTGCCAGCCACCGCCAGGGTTTTTGACGATTTTCGCAAAACTTTAATGGCCCGCAGAATATTTAATTCCATGAATATATGAAGATGCTATATATCAAAATAAAGATCTGAGCCTCTGCTTTTAGGCAAATAAAAAACGATTTTATTTTATCTTCATTTGTTATTTTTAATGCCATTAAGGCATTAAAGGTAGGCTTTGTCAAAAACAACATTTCGGACAAAAAGCTGAGAAAAAGGCATTTCTATCTACATTTTGAGCTACATTCTCAAAACTCCACTTTACGCTTAAGACGATCGCAGTCTGTTTCTTTGATCAAAGAGTTGCGTACTCTTTCAAAACATGCGTGTGGTCTTTCTTATCAGTATTCCACCTAAAACACGGATACCAGGAAAATTCCGTGTTTGGCGGAAGCTTTTTTCATAAAACCCGGAAAATTCCGTGTTTGGAAGGGAAAGAGTTAATATAATTATCATTTAATTATTTTTAAACCATTAAAATCAAATTTTGTCTAAATTACACAATGATGATTAATCGACTTTATGGACGTTGCAGTTTTTGTCGTCTGTTAATGCTGATGTTCTGTGAAGCTGCTTTGAAACGATGTGTGTTGTGAAAGGCGCTATACAAATAAAATTGAATTGAATTGAATTGAATTGAATTTCTATTGTCCCCATAATTCAAATCGCTTAAAAATCATACTAAACAATGTTTTATTGAAAATGTAAAAATGTAGAAGGTTTTCTGTGAGGGTTAGGTTTAGGGGTAGGGTTAGGGTTAGGGTATAGAATCTATAGTTTGTACAGAATAAAAATCATTATGTCTATGGAGAGTCCTCATAAGGATAGCTGCACCAACATGTGTGTGTGTGTGTGTGTGTATGAGTGTGAGTGTGTGTATGAGTGTGTGTGTGTGTGTGTGTGTGTATGAGTGTGTGTGTGTGTATGAGTGTGTGTGTGTGTGAGTGTGAGTGTGTGTGTATGAGTGTTAGTGTGTGTATGTGTGTGTGTGTCTGTTTAGTAAGAGGTCACTGACCTGAGCACAGGACAGAAAGAGAGACTTGTCCACAAGAGAACAGGACACGCAACTGACCGGCTGAAAGAGCGAGAGATAGAGAGAGGTTTAACAAGACTTTATTATTTACATAATAAAAACATTATTCACAACATCATCAAATACTCATAAAAAAAATAATATAAATTAAAATTCAGAACCAACTGACCCTCATCAATTACACACAAAACATTTTCAAATGTTAAAATATCACCAAATATCATCAAAACAGCCCTTATTTTTTATAAGATTATAATATACGAACTCAATATTTAACCTTCAAGGTTCGTGAACATTAATTCAGCATCAGCACTAAGAAGATTCAGCCCTTCATTCTTTCTCGTCTTCC
Organism: Xyrauchen texanus; assembly: GCF_025860055.1. Lineage (NCBI taxonomy): Eukaryota > Metazoa > Chordata > Actinopteri > Cypriniformes > Catostomidae > Xyrauchen > Xyrauchen texanus. The sequence continues at coordinate 838,790 of NC_068323.1, read as the reverse complement.
AAATTGCTAATTTTGCAGTTCTGATCAAGTAGTTTAACAAACACGCTTTCCTTCTGATTAAGAATTTGTACATCACACCCCCAATAAACACTTCTTCTAAGAATCTCTCATCAAATGCTTGAAACCATCTATCAAGAAGATTAAAAAGACCTTTCAACCTATTACATCTTAAAAACAAATGTTCCAAATCTTCTACTATTCCACCAAACCTACACCGTTCACCCACTGCTGGATTCAAGTGCGCCACGTGTCTGTCCGTAGCTATCGCCCCGTGAATAAGCCTCCACTGCAGATCAGCAGTGCGCTTCTCTATGGGAGGCTTATACAGGGCTCTCCACCTGTCCCTCACAAGTCTGGCTTCAACAAACCTGGCCACCTGGAGGTTTTTTGTCCTTTAAGAGAGTCCTGGTGTAAAACTTTGACTGTAGAGTAATATATTGCTTTTTTGATGCAGACTCAAAATATTCTAGCTGGGGGGTTTTAAAAGACAGAATTGACCCCACATCTTCATCTTCATTTTCCGTCTTTATAAGATGAGAGATTTTAATTCCTGGGAGTTCCTGTTCATTCGTCATGTCCATCAAAGTTCTTCTCCCAATGTACTTTCTGTAACTACTTGGTAAGGTATTGACAATCTCCTCCATCAACCTTTCTGTCAAACGTGAAGATCTTAAGCCAGTCATTTCTTTAAGTTCCTCCAACGACTTCCATCCATCTCTATTCAAGAGATGTCCCAGCTTGACAATTCCATTTCTCTGTAAGCATGCACTTACACTTACGGAAGACAAAAGTCTTGTTTGAATCATTGGATTAAAAAACAATGGTTCCTCTAGAACCCAGTTCCCAGGTTCATCAACCTCTCTTTCAACTTTAAAAACAGTTCTCCTCGAATGCAACATTGTCCGGTAAAAATGTGAAATGTCAGACATGTTTATCTTCTCCAGGTTCATTAAAAATAAATGTCTATCCAATCCAAGACCCCCACTTTTTTGAAGAAATGCCTTTGCAGTCTGAGACCAAACCAAGTCCTTATGGTAGAGAAGTCTCTGTGCTGCTTGGATTCTGAAAGCACAGATTCTGCTCCTCACGTCCACCAGACCTTGGCCTCCTTCTTGAACTGGAAGATACAGTGCTGCTGCGCGAATCCAGTGTTCTCCACTCCAGAAGAAATTCACAAAAGTCCTTTGTATCCTGCAGATCAACTCATCAGGTGGCTCCAGTACCACAAGTCTATGCCACAAGATAGAGGCAGCCAGGTTATTTACCACCAGAACTCTTCCTCTGTACGACAATTGTGGTAATAGACATTTCCATTTAGACAATCGAGCATTCACCTTTTCCAGCATTCCCTCCCAATTTTTTCCTTTAAATATTGTATTTCCTAAAAAAACACCTAAAATTTTTAACCCTTCTCTTACCCAAAGCAATCCACTCGGTAAAATTGGAGGTCCTAACCCTCCCCACTGACCAATAATAAGCCCTTCACTTTTCCCACAGTTCATTTTTGCTGAAGATGCCCGCTCATATTTTCTAATAATTTCTGTTAAAATGTCAACATCATTTTGACTTGTGATAAAGACTGTGATATCGTCCGCATAAGCAGATAATGACACCTTACTACTACTGTTTATACCAGGAAGTAAAATTCCTTTCAGATCTCTCCTTTTCCTACACAACAAAGGCTGAATTGCGAAACTATACAATTGTCCAGAACGTGGGCAACCTTGCCTAATACCCCTTGATACCGGTATTGGTGCACTTAATCCTCCACCAGCTTTAACCATCACAAAAACATTTGAATATAACAACTTAATATAAGATATAAAATTCTCTCCAAATCCAAATTGTTTTAAAACTTTAAGAAGATACACATGATCAACCCGATCGAATGCTTTCTCTTGATCCAAACCCAGGTTTAAATGATTATATACCCGGGTTTAAATGATTAAATTGGTTAAAATCAATTACATCCCTTAATAAAAAAATATTATACATGATTGACCTTTTGGGAATGCAATACATCTGGTCATTTTGAACCAATAACTCTAAACAACACTTAAACCTGTTTGCTAAACACTTTGACAGTATTTTATAGTCCAAACACAATAGAGAAACTGGTCTCCAATTCTTTAGAAGACCTAGATTTCCTTTTTTTGGAAGCAAAGACAGTACAGCGCTTCGGCAGCTGATAGGAAGTGTTCTACTTTTGATGCTTTGAATGAGTACTTCATACAGATCTTGTCCTAATACATTCCAAAAAGCTTGGTAAAACTCAACTGGCAGTCCATCAATTCCCGGAGAATGTCCTCTTGATAACTGTTTCATTGCTTCTGTAATCTCCAGAAAAGTTATTTGACTGTCTAGTGATTTTCTCCCCTCCTCTTTCACCTGAGGTAAATCACTCAGCAAATCAGAAGCACTCTCAACTTCACAGTTCTCAGCATCATACAGTTTTTTGTAAAAGTTAACTGCCAGCTTCTTTATTTCCACCGGGTCTGATGTTATCGTCCCATCAGGCCTTTGAGGATGATATATTCGTTTTTCTTGTGAGCTTTTCTTTTCAAGTTTGAAAAAGAATGATGTAGGAGCGTCCATGTCTTTAATAGAACAGATTCTCGCCCTTACAATTGCTCCTTTCACTTGCTCCTGTAATAACGAGCCGAGTTCTTTCTTTTTCTTATTCAACAGCTCACTCTGCCCAGTTCCTTTATTATTAAAAATAGTACTTTCCATTCTTTGAATGTCTTTCTCCAAGCTTTTTACTGCAAACTTCACCCTTGATGTATTATGTGAACTATAATTTTGACAAAATATTCTTATATTTACTTTGCCAACATCCCACCACTGACACATGTTTTCAAAAGAATCTTTCTGCATTTGCCATTTATTCCAGAATAATTTAAACCCATCACAAAATAAAGCATCTTGTAATAATTTAACATTAAAATGCCAAAAATAATTTGGCTTTCAAATCAAATCAAATCAAATCACTTTATTGTCACACTACCATGTACACAAGTGCAACAGTAGGTGAAATTCTTGTGTGCAGTTCAGAGCAACATAGCAGTCATGACAGTGACGAGACATATACCAATTACAATAAACAACATACTTACACAAAACAATTTACATATCAAATGTACACATACACAAAACAATTTACAAATCAGATGTACACATACTTACACAACACAATAATTATATACAATGCAGAATATAGAACAGAATATACAATACAATACAATAAGTGGGAGTATATGAAATATATATGTGTGTATATATATATATATATAGCAGTTGTATTGAGGAGAATATGTTGACAGTCCAGTGTGAGATTATAGCTGAATAAAGTGCAGTGCTAATTATTGATCCTGATAGATCAAGAGTTCAACAGTCTGATTGCTTGGGGGAAAAAGCTATCATGTAGTCGGCTGGTGCGGGTCCTGATGCTGCGATACCGCCTGCCTGATGGTAGCAGTGAGAACAGACCATGACTCGGGTGGCTGGAGTCTCTGATGATCCTCCGAGCTTTTTTCACACACCGCCTGGTGTATATGTCCTGGAGGGAGGGAAGCTCACCTCCGATGATGTTCCTGGCAGTTCGCGACCACCCTTTGCAGGGCTTTGCAGTTGTGCGCTGGTGCTATTGCCGTACTCAGGCGGTGATGCAGCCAGTCAGGATGCTCTCTACAGTGCTGGTGTAGAACCGTGTGAGGATGTGGTGGTTCATTCCAAACTTCCTCAGCCGTCTCAGGAAGAAGAGGCGCTGGTGAGCCTTCTTCACAACGGCCTCAGTGTGGACGGACCATGTGAGTTCCTCAGTAATGTGGACACCGAGGAACTTGAAGCTGCTGACTCTCTCCACCGGTGCTCCATTGATGGTGATGGGGCTGTGTTCTCCGCCTTTCTTCCTGAAGTCCACAACAAGCTCCTTGGTTTTACTGACGCTTGAGGGAGAGGTTGTGCTCCTGACACCAGCGTGTCAGAGTGTGCACCTCCTCTCTGTAGGCTCTTTCATCATTGTCAGTGATCAGACCTACCACCGCCGTGATCGCCAGCAAACTTAATGATGGCATTGGAGCTATGTGTTGCCACACAGTCATGTGTGTACAGGGAATACAGGAGTGGGCTGAGAACACAGCCCTGCGGGGCTCCAGTGTTGAGGGTCAGTGATGAGGAGGTGTTGCTGCCCATTCTAACCACCTGACGTCTGCCTGACAGGAAATCCAGGATCCAGCTGCACAGCGAGCTGTTTAAGCCCAGAGCCCGGAGTTTCTCATCAAGCTTGGAGGGCACTATGGTGTTGAATGCTGAGCTGTAGTCTACAAACAGCATTCTCACATATGTGTTCCTTTTTTCCAGGTGGGAGAGAGCAGTGTGTAGTGCAGATGCAATGGCATCATCAGTGGAGCGGTTGTTGCGGTAGGCAAACTGCAATGGGTCCAAAGAGGGGGCAGAACAGAGCAGATGTGATCTCTGATTAACCTCTCGAAGCATTTGCTGATGATGGGGGTCAGAGCAACAGGACGCCAGTCATTTAAGCATGTGATTATAGCTTGCTTCGGTACAGGCACAATGGTTGATGTTTTAAAGCATGTGGGGACTACAGACAGGGAGAGGGACAGATTGAAAATGTCAGTAAAAACACCAGCCAGTTGATTCGCCACGACGCTCTGATGACGCGGCCCGGAATGCCGTCTGGACCCGCGGCTTTACGGATGTTCACCCGTCGGAATGATCGGGTTACATCCACAACAGAGACGGAGAGTGAATCAACCTCTGTAGCTTCAGTCGTGAGTGCACTCTCCGCGAGGGCGGTGTTACTGTCCTCAAAACGAGCATAAAATGTATTAAGTTCGTCCGGGAGAGATGCAGCGGTGTTCATGGCGGAGACTTTATTCCGCTCGTAGTCCGTGATTGTGTTAATTCCCTGCCACATACTTCTGGAGTCAGTGGTGTTGAACTGACTTTCAAGTTTGTGCCTGTACTGGCGTTTAGCTGCACTGATAGTGTTACGGAGGGCATAACTGGCTTGTTTACGCTCCGTGTTAGGAGAATTAAAAGCGGAGGTCCGCGCAGTGAGTGCCGCGCGAACATCGCCGTTAACCCATGGTTTCTGGTTGGGGTATATCCGTATAATTTTGGTCGGAACAACGTCCTCTACGCACTTCCTGATGAAACACGTTACGCTGTCAGCGTAAACCTCGATGTCGTCATCAGAGGCGGACCGGAACATCTCCCAGTCCGCGTGATCAAAACAGTCTTGTAGCGCAGAGTCTGATTGGTCCGACCAGCACTGGATCGTTCTGAGGGTGGGTGCTTCCTGTTTCAGTTTCTGCCTGTAAGCGGGCAGAAGCAGAACGGAAGAATGGTCCGATTTGCCAAATGGGGGCGGGAAGGGATTTGTAGCCTTCCGGAAGGAGAGTAACAATGATCCAAAACCCGGTCCCCTCGTGTGTTGAACTTTATGTGTTGGTGGTATTTTGGGGCGATTGCTTTGAAGTTGGCTTTGTTAAAGTCCCCGGCAACAATGAACGCAGCCTCAGGGTGCGCGGTTTCCTGCTCACTTATACACCCATACAGTTCCCTGAGTGCCCGGTCTGTGTCGGCTTGCGGGGGGATGTACACAGCTGTGATGATAACCGCTGTGAATTCCCTCGGCAGCCAGAATGGTCGACACAGAAGCATGAGATATTCCAGATCAGGAGAGCAAAAAGACTTGATGAAATGTACGTTCCTCTGATCACACCATGATTTGTTGATCATAAAACATACACCACCACCTCTGCTTTTACCAGAGAGGTCTTTCGCTCTGTCCGCTCGGTGCACAGAAAAGCCTGTGATTTCGATGGCCGAGTCTGGAATCTCCATAGACAGCCAGGTTTCTGTAAGGCACATGACGCAGCAGTCCCTCGTCTCTCGTTGGAAAGAGATCCGTGCTCTCAGCTCGCAGAGTTTGTTGTCCAGAGACTGAACATTTGCCAGTAGTATACTGGGTAGCGGGGGTCGATTTGCACGACGTCTTACTCTGATGAGAACGCCGGCTCGTTTTCCTCTTTTCCTTCTGCGTTTCCGCGGCCGAGCAGCACAGACAAAGGGCTCCGCCGGCGTGTTTGTAAACAGCGGGTCGGCATTAAGGAATTTGAAGTCCGGTTTTCGATGTGTGATTGTAGAACTAATGTCCAAAAGCGTTTGTCTGTCGTAAACAATGAGGCAGACAACATCCAAGACAAAAAAACAAAGAACTGTAAACAAAACAAACAATAAACCGCAGTGTTGTAACGGAGCTCGCAACGCAGCAGCCATACTCGGCGCCATCTTGAGTCTAAATTTGTAATTACCTTCATGTTTAAATCAAATAAAACCAAGTGGTGATCTGAAAACCCAACAGGTAAAATAACAGCATTCATCACCTTATTATTCCATGTTTTATCAATATAAAATCTGTCTTGCCCCACTAACCCTATTCTCAGAAGCTTTAACCCATGTATATTGTCTAATTCCTATATTTCTTTTCCTCCAAATATCAAATTAAGCTCTTTTATATTTTTTTATAATACCGCACTTGACTCATTATGAGGTTCCTCCCCATTCCTATCAATTATAAAATCAACAGTACAATTCCAGTCACCTCCGATGATAACACACACCTGATCTCCAATTTTTTGAACGCATTTTTTAGTTTCGTAAAAACCTCCACCCGCTCAGGCCCAATATTTGGTGCATAAACATTTATAAGCACAAACACAGTTCCCTAAATTTCTATATGCATTAATAATACTTTTCCCTTTACAAATTCTTCTACAACTAAAATATTTATATTTATATTTTTTGAGAATAATATTGCTACACCAGAACTCAAATTTGTCCCATGGCTTAGCACACATTTTCCTTCCCACCATCTGTCCCATTCCGACTCATTTTCTGTATTAGAATGTGTTTCTTGTAAAAAAACAATATCCACCTTCTTAATTCTAAATAATTCTGACACCATTGCCAATTTATTTCCATCCCTACCCCCATTTATATTTAAGGAGCCAGCTCTCAAAAACTCCATAAAAAGGGAAAAAAATAAAACGGACAGAAATAGAGTGAAAAGACAAAGAATAGCCGACACCCTGTGTGTTTTAATCATTTTGTGAAGCGTTTGCCTTACTCTCTTAACTTCGTTAAGATCTTCCTCAACCGAAATCTTTTCTGCTTGCTAAGAGCCTCATGACTAACGTTTCTTTGTAACAAAGTCACCGACACTATAAATTTCCCTATATCTGGGAAGAAATCTTTGACTTCCACAGTCTTTCCAAAAGTTGTATCTAGAAAAGTATTTATTTCTTGCAGTGTAAATGTGTCCTCCATGATTTGTGAACCAATATCTGAAATTTCAGAGAAATTGTCATCATCTCCCATTTCAAAATCAGTACCCATTTCAACACTGTTAAATACTTCAGAATCGTCAGTTTGAACCATTTCAACATTTATTTTTCCTTTGTTGACATCATCAGTCATCACACTACTTTCCCCCATTTTAGATGCATCATTTTGTCCAATAGAAATCTCGTTTTCATTTATATCATCTTTCTGATCATTACTGTCAATCAAATCAGCATTAACAACATTCCTTTCCTCTGTAATGTGAGTTGGTACTTTCTCATAATTTATTCCATCAGTATTAATCTGGACATCTTCATTTTGTTCCTGAACATCCTCAGCAGCAGCACTATGTTCAGCTACCTCTTCCTGCCTACCTGGGCCTTATGTGGGCACGCCATCCTCTTATGCCCAATATCCCCACACTCAAAGCATTTCATGCAACCAGTATTAGCGTAAACCACATACGTTTTTCCCTCGTGGCCAACTCTAAACGATACATCCAGCTCTGGCTGATTCAAAAACATAAACTTTTGCCTCCTGAAAGACATAACGTGCTTCAAAGCTTCATTTCTGCATCTCAGTGGAATAGTTCTAATCCCACTTGCAAACTTTCCATATCTCGCTAATGCTCTTTCAATTTCATCATTTTGAATGAAAGGGGGAACATTAGACACGGTTATACGGGTCGTCGGCGTTACCAGCGGTGAAATGGTAAGAAAATATCCACCTACCACAATTCCTTCGCTTATCAACTGATTTGCCAATTCTTCCTCCTTTACAAGCACCACTTCCACCTTATTCATCCTCGACGGCGAATACATTTTTTCATATCCGATTAGTTCTCCAACCACCAGTAACACATCCTCCACCGTCACGCCTTGTGCAGGTACACACCTGATGCCATGAGCGACACAGGTGACACCACCACCTCCGCAGCCGCGGTGTGAGACGCCATCTCGGTGCCGCCACAAAAGTTTCCAAATAAACAAAGTCCCTTAGTCAAAAAAATTAATTCCTCTTCTAATATGTTTTAATTTACGTGCAGTAAAAAATAGAAATACGAGAAAAAACAAAACTCCCGTAATCCCCGTGAAGCCCCTCACGCACACCCCAAACGCTCCCAGCATACACCAGAAAGAGAGAGAGAAAGAGAGACACAGAGAGACGTTTTTTGACATTTATACCTCTTTATTTATACAAATTGTTCTTCTTTCAAAGAACAAATAACAAACACCATCAAATACAACACATCGTGTACAAATACAAAACTATACCAATATACAACACTAAAAATAATAACTGAAACCTACACAAGTTTTTTTTTAAAAACCAACCACAAGTAATTTAAAAAATACTTTAAAATTAAATTAAAAATGTAAAATTAGGTTATCCTCATAATCTATAATACACAAAACGTCACTAAAACCCCATGTTTCCATAAAACAAACCAGATTTTTAGTCAGTTTAAAATAGACAAACTCCGCTCTGATCCTTGAAGCCACAAAAGCTCTTATAATTATCTCTGGATCTACAAAAACATTTTCTTTTAAAAATGTTTTCCTTGTTACCCAAATTGCCAATTTAGTTTCGCCTATTAGATATTTAATTAAACCAACTCTTCGCCTGTCTGCAGCCTTATAGTTTGGTCCAAAAATACAAATGTTTTCTTTAAAATCTTCACCAAGTTTTTCAATCCAGCTTTCTAACATCAGAAAAACACCTCTCAATCTTGAACAATATAAAAAAAGATGATCAATTGATTCCTCTCGATCACAAAAAGGACATTTCTTCTCTACAGTGGGGTCGATGTGTGCCACGTGTCTGTTTGTAGCTATTGCCCAATGTAGAATTCTCCACTGTAGATCTGCAGTTCCTTTTTCAATGGGAGATTTATACAATGACCTCCAGCACCTTTTAGGAGAAGAGTTTGGCCCTAGCAAATCTGACCACTTTGTCTCTTTACAGTCCTTCAAAAGTGATTGATGAGCAACTTTTACACTTGTCAGATTTAACGCTTTCTTTGAGGTCTCTTTGAAGCCATGAAGCTCTGGAGTCCAGAAAGAAAGGATTGATTCCTCTTGTGGCTCCTCCTCAACGAAAGCTGAAACAATGAGTTCAGGAAAGTTCTCCTTGTGTATCTCATACTCGTCTATATTCGAGTCCTCCTCTCCTGAATTTTGTCGATAGACAGAAGGAAAAAAAGAGAAGATCTAATCCATTACATGTTTCATGAATCTGACAGACTTTATTCCTGTCAGATTGCACATTTCCTCAGGGCTTTTCCACTCATAATCATTTCTTAAGTCCATTATCCTTGTGCATCCAGATCTTGCCATGATTTTCTGAAGGCTTTTAGTGTTGAGCACCTTTGCTTGTAGTACAGGATTATTAAAAAGTGGTTCATTGTTTTTCCAGGGTTCAGAGTAAGACAGGTTTCTATTCACGTGGAAGTTTGAAGTCCATGTTCTTAAAATTGTTCTATAAAAAGCAGATGTGTCTTTTAAGTCCATTTCTGTAAGATTCATTAAAAACAAATGCAAATCATATTTAAAAACATCAACTTTGTGTAACAGGGCTTTTGCGGTGTCAGTCCAACATCTTCCATTCGAGTACAGTAACTTTTGTGCTGCCTGCAGCCTGAAAGTCTTTATTCTGCTTTTAATATCTATTAGTCCTTGTCCACCTTCATTTACTGGTAAGAAAAGAATGGCAGCTTTAGTCCAGTGTTGTCCGGTCCAAAAGAAATCCACTAATCATTTCTGTAGTTCATGAATAATATCATTTGGAGGATCCAGGACGTTCATTTTGTGCCACAGTGCCGAAGCTGCTAGATTATTTGCAACCAAAACTCTTCCCCTATAGGAAAGCTGTGGTAGCACCCACGACCATTTAGACAACCGGCTACACATCTTCTCCACCATTCCTTCCCAATTTTTAATCTTAAATGTTTCAGTTCCTAAAAAAACTCCTAAAACTTTCAGACCCTCTTGACTCCACTTAACACCACCTGGAAGTACTGGTGGGTGTTTTTTTATATTTTCTCCACAAAAAAAGCCTTCACACTTTTCCCAGTTCACTTTAGCTGATGAGGCATTTTCATAAACATTCAATGTTTCTTTTAAAACAGACACATTTCTCTCATCCTTAATAAAAATTGTGACATCATCAGCATAGGCAACAAACTTAATAGGCCTTTCCTCATTTTGTTCAACTAAAAACCCTTGTAGTGTTTTTCCTAATTTACAAAGTAAAGGTGCTATAGCCAAAGAATACAACATCCTAGATAATGGGCATCCTTGTCTGATTCCATGATGGGAAAATAAAGCTGAATCACGGACGAACATAAAGAAACTACACGGGTTGGGGAAACATCCACGAAGGGCAGAACGAACACGAATAAACATCCAGAGAATGAGAAGACCAAGAGTAAACAACAGGGAACGGGAACAGCGAACGTGAAACGACACATACATCAACGATTGACAATAACTGAACAAAGAACCAGGGTTTAAATACAGAAAGGAACAAACAAGGGAATGATCACATAATGATGTCACATACCAGACAATTTCAAAAATATTGTCAAATATAGCTACGATAAAAAAATGCAAAAAAGTAGATAGAATTTTACAGCCATGGAGGAGCAGTTCACTTACATTACAAGGTAGGGTCACATTGATTAACTCATTGGTAATCCCCCAATTTGTTTATTTAATAACGACCCTTCCAACTCCTGACACGTCCTTTGTTAAATGCTTTGAACAAAACATGTTTACATTTTTATGGAATAGTAAACCAGATAAAATTAAGAGACAATATTTATACAATTCATATGAAAATGGTGGACTAAATCTAAAAAATGTTCAAGCAATGAATAGTTCGATAAAGGCTTCTTGGGTTAATAAAATATATAATCACAGACAATGGCTTACCAGTAAAAGATTATATACATTTTTTTATTTCTTTGGTTCGGATTTATTTCCTTTTTTTCAACTAAAATCATTACATATCAAAGAAATATTTCAGAATCAATTAAAAGAACTTTCTCCTTTTTTTAAAGACGTACTTAAAGAATGGTTGAATTTCCAGTACCATCCTCCTGATACTCCAGATGACATGCAGAATCAGATACTATGGATGAACTCTGAAATTACTATAGGAGACCAACCACTTTTGTGGAATATATGTATTCAAAATGGTTTAATCTTTGTGAATGACTTTTTAGATACATCTGGTCACATTATTTCATTTTATGATTTCTCAATACAATTTAATGAATGTTTGGATTTGTATCGATACAATCGGATTCTTTCAGCAATTCCAATTGGCTGGAAACAAAAAATACAAAATAAACACAAGCAATTGGTTTCTCTCCCAAAAGTACGATGCTGGAAATGGTTACATAATATAAAAATAAATAAAATAATTTACAATTGGAATTTATATTCTGCAGGATTTGCACTTTTTCCTCACAGGGTCTGTCAGTACTGGGAAGATGAAATCAATGTATCAATTCCATGGAAAGAATATTTTAGATCAATTTATAACACTACTGTAGATTCATATTGAAGAATATTGCAACTAAAACATTTTTATATTTATATCACATTGAAAATAATCCATATTGCAGATTTTGTGAGGAAGAAGAGGAAGACCTATGGCATTTATTTTACTTTTGCCCAGTAGTATATAAATTCTGGTCAAGTGTCCAAGTTTGGTTAAAGACGGCTAGAATGGAATTTAACACCTCAAACTATTGTACTTGGTCATTTTACAGGTAGTTTGCTTGTGATAAATACCATTTTATTAATAGGTAAAATGTTTATTTTTAAAACAAAAGGATCATCATGCTTGTGTTTAGGTTACTTTAAGAATGTTATAAGGTCGCATCTTCTTTTAGAAAAGATAATAGCAGAAAGCAACAATAAATTAGATGAATATAACAAAAAATGGAATAATATTATATGTTTATTATAAGTATATGAAACCTTTTCTCATGTATGTTGTTGGGGTATGAATGTGAGGATGAATGTATAAGCATGTAGTGTGATTTGGGTCTGTAATTGTATTTCTTATTAAATAAAGATTAAAAAAAAACAACAAAAAAAAAAACAAGGGAATGAGGAACACCTGGGGGAAACAATCAGGGAGGGAGAAACATTCAGGGGAACAACAATCATAACAAGAAACTACAAAGGACTACAAAACCCAAACAGGAAATAGGAACTAAACTAAACTTCAACATAAAAGCACAGAAGCAAAAGACAACAGAGAACATGACACCAACTCTGTCAAAGGCTTTTTCTTGATCAATGGCAAAAATTCCCACACTTTCTCCATTCATTCTTGCAATGTCTATTATGTCTCTTACAAGAAACAAGTTGTCCATTATGGTTCTGTTAGGAATACAATAGGTTTGATTTTCATTGACAATATATTCCAAAAAAGGTTTCAATCTATTTTAAAGACACTTTGCCAAAATTTTATAGTCTGTGCATAAAACAGTCACAGGTCTCCAGTTTTTCAACATTCCAAGATCACCTTTTTTGGGTAATAAAGATAAAACCGCTCTTTTACAACTAGTTGGCAATTCGTGTTGTTGATAGCAGTAATTAAAAACTTCATAAAAATCATCTTTCATTAAGTTTCAGAATTTTTTATAAAATTCTGCCGGAAGTCCATCTAATCCAGCTTTTCCAGTTGAAAGTTTATTAACTGCTTCAGACAGTTCTTTTAGCTGGATGGCAAAGTCAAGCTTTTTACTCTGTTCCTCAGAAAGTTTTGACAAGTCTGTATGTAAATCTTCCATACATCTGACATCGCATTGTCCTTTTCCAAATAAGTCCATATAAAAATCAAAAGCCATTTTTCTCATTTCATTTGGATCCGACTTCAAAATTCCATTTACATCTTTCAAATGTAACATCATTTTTTTCCCCTTTCTTTCTGTTCCAGATTAAAGAAAAAGGAGCTTGGTGCATCCGTTTCTCTTAAAGAAGTAAACCGAGCTCTAATTAAAGCTCCTTTTGCTTTCTCGTGGAACAAAGAGGCTAAAGCCTTTTTTCCCTTCCAACTTCCCAACTGTCACAGTATCTCCAACAATTAACTCACTTTCAATCTGTTTGATCTCCTTTTCAAGTTCAAATACTTTTTTTTTATCATACCATTTGAATTATATGTATAATTTTGACAAAATATCCTAATTTGTGTCTTACCTACATCCCACCACTGAACAATGTCATCATAATTATTTTTTTGTTTTTTTCCACATTTTTCACAAAAAAGGACATCCTGTAACAGTTTCACATTAAAATGCCAATAATAGCTATGACTTTGTGACTTCTTTGTATTTATTTCAATGATACATAAATGATGATCAGAGAACCCATTTGGACAAAATGTAGATTTTAAAATTCGATTACTATTATTCTTATTGATATAAAAACGGTCTAACCTGGCAGTACAAATACGATCATGAGAAATCTTTAACCATGTGTACTGCTTAACTGTAGGGTGTTGCAGTCTCCATACATCAACCAAATTAAAATGACTAATAACATTGTGTAAAACCTTTGCAGAGGAGGGGTGAGGTTCTTCTCCATTTCGATCTAAAGTCAAATGTAATGTACAGTTCCAATCACCCCCTAAAACCAAACAAACATTTTCATCACAGCTTTTTTTTTTAAAACTCATGTAACTTTTAAAAAAAATGATCCTCTCTGCTCCAATATTTGGAGCATAAATATTAATAAAAACAAAAACAAACCCATTTATTTTTACTTGAACGGCCAAAATTCGTCCTCTTTCTACTTCATTGACAGAGACAGTGGTTATATTAATCTTCTTTGAAAATAAAATAGCAACTCCTCCACTAATATTTGAACCATGACTCATAAATAAATCACTTCTAAACACCATTTTCCAATCCACTTCATTTTTCACATCACTATGAGTCTCTTGTAAAAAAGTTACATCAATATTCTTATTTTGTATGTACTCATTCAAACATGCTCTTTCCCTACATCTCTTCCCCCATTGATGTTAATGGATCCTATGCTAAGGCTCTCCATGAAAGAATAGGACAGAAAAAGGACAAATAAGGAGGACAAGACAAAAAGAAACAGATAGCTCACCCTTTGTGATTTCTTCATAAGTAAATTATAAAAAGTTCTCAAAAACCTTCTTTTCTCAGTTTTGTTACAATTTTTTCAATCGAAATCTTTTTCTTCTACTTAACTCTTCATAACTTACAGTCTTTTGTATCTTAACCACAGAAACCAAGAACCTCTTTACTTCAGGGAAAAAATCTTCACATCTACTTTTCTTCCAAATGTTTCATCAAGGAAATCATTAATCTCCTTTACCGTGTATAGCTGATCGTCATCATAACTTGAGGGAATATCTGACATTTCGGAAATGCAATCATCATCATCAGATATCTCTTCTGTCACATCGGTGCTTTCAGAGAGCTGAGACAGAGATGTGTTTACAGGTAGATCCTCAACATCTACATCAGTACCAGCAGAAACCTCAAGATGAGACTTTTTTGCGTCACTTGTCTCAGCCTCTTCACAATTCCGCTCGTGGTCCAGGAACGTCATCTGTGGTTGAACTTGGTCGAGATGCGTGAAACTGACAAAGCTCCTGTCTCCTAGTTCGGCCTCTTTAGCGACACCGTCGAGGACTTCGCCCAGCAGTTGCGCGGTGAAGAAACAGACGGAGGCCATATCTCACATCATGTCCCGTCACAAGCCTGCCGCCATGGGCCATGTCTCGTCTGCTCGCCGAGGGCATCCCCCAGCGGCTAAGTCTCCCTCACCTAAGTCTAACTCCACGTCCTCGTGGGCACTGGCCAGGGGCACCTCCCTGGCAGACAATTGTAGAGCAGCGGGTTGGGCAACACCTATTACCTTCGCAAGATTTTACAATCTCCGGGTTGAGTCAGTATCATCCCATGTTCTCTCAGGTCCGAGCCCGTAGAACTCGGTAACACGCTGACGAACTGGCCGGGTGAATCGCTTGCGCCTAGCGCCCTTTCCCTCAGCTGAGGTTAAACCGTGCGCCTTTTTCTCCCATGAGATCCCATCTCTCGGATCCCTGGATGATTCCTCCCTAGCCCTTGTGGGTCCGCAGTTCAGTGGAGGAACTGACCCGCGTCTCCCTTAGCCAGTTCCAAACTGTCCTCCGGTCACTGTAGTATAGCAACCCCCCCCCCCCTGACGAGGTTGGGTCTACCTCCGCGCCATTTCCACATGTCACCTAAAAACCCATGTCATGTATTCACCACCTTTACCTCCCCTTCAGGGTAGGTGTGGTCTCTGCAGGGTCTTCCTCTATAAGACCCCCTTCCTTCGATGCGTGTAAGGGCCCAGGCCGTTCTGCTCTATGCGGAGAAACATAGAGAGAAAAGAGGCCCAGACAGGCTTGGCCCGTTCCCAGATTGGCAAGCCTAGCCTTGTTGCCATTTTTAGGTTAACCAGAAGGATTCCGACGACTTTATGGGGCATTGTGGAAGGGTACGTGCAGCCTGATACAGCTGGTCCTGTTTGCACATGAAAATACCTGCCCACTTCTGTGTCAGCAGTACACGTACACGGCTCAGCGCATGGCATGATTTAAATTGGACCCCTAATGTCGCTTCTTCGACACAACATTGAAGTGAGCGACAGATGGGGAGCGTCTAGGTTATGTATGTAACCCCCGTTCCCCGATGGAGGGAACGAGACGTTGTGTCCTCCCTGCCACATCGCTGAGCTGAGCCACTGTTGTGGCCGGACCATTTTCGGCTTCTCAGAAAAATCCTGAATGAACTCATCGTATTGGCCGCTTAAATACCCGTATGTCTGGGGGCGGGGTATGCAAAAACTGTCTGCCAACTTCTCATTGGCCTTTTTCATAGTTCAGAGGCATATTCGGTGCTCAAGAGAGACCCCTAGTGCCTCATCTTATTCACAACGTCTCATTCCCTCCATCGGGGAACAGGGGTTACATAAGTAACCTAGACGTTTTTGTTACTAAGTGACAAACACAAAGTTCATGAAAATCAGTTTGGCTAGACCTTTTTATTCTAGTGAGGATACTTCTTAATGCTACAGCAAATTCAGCAAATTCTGTTTCTGTTCTGGTATAATAAAACCCTTGTGTACACAGTGATGTCCGTATAAACGTGATTTACGGAGACTGATGTGGAACAACTTGACTGTCCTGAACCCCTTCTGAACACCTTTGAGATGAATGAGAACAACAATGTCAATAGTTTTAAAATGAAATGCTCAACAAGCACAAATGGGTATAAGTGCTTCAGTTTCCACAAACTTTTTTAGCATCACATATTAGTCCGTTGTGATCAACTGATATCATGCACACAATTTAGAATATTTCCTGCAATGAATTTCCTGTAATGTCATCAGTGCTGCTGGTGTAATGACATACAGACTGAATGACTCTTCTAATGCTGATCTCACTGCTGTAACTCCTCCTAGTGACTGAAGATGGAAACACATCCGGTTTCTAACAGCTCTCTCACAGTGACTCTGTTTCACAGTGTGAATTTGAGATGTCATTTTATTCACATTTCAAACTTTTGTTCCTTTGATTATTTTAATATATATATTAATGGTCAGGGAGCACACCTGTCATGTATAGGGTTATGGTATTGTTCTCTCTGTATCATGTTTTATTGACCCTTGTCACTGCTGGTGATGAGATAACAGCATTATGACCCCTCTGCAGGTAACATCAAGTAAGTGTTTGTTAACGGCAGCAGAACTCAGCGGAAGAGCTCAGACAGGAACTGCAAGCAGGAAGTTCTACAAGTAAATCTACTGGACACCCAATATTGAGTGTGAATTAAAACGTTTGAAGATATTCAGAAATGTATTAAACCAACATCATTGCCAGCTTGCTTTTAAATGTGTTCACTGAACTGGTCATGTTGATTACATGTTCATCTTTACCCTGCAGCTCTAAATTAAAATCATTCAGCAGGTCAGTGAGATCGGTCAGGAACACTAAATCCAATAGCCACTGGTAGTCCTCTAGCTGGGCATATTCTGCATGTTTTGTAAGCTTCAGAAAATCTTTGATTTCAGACAACAACTCTGAGAATCTCTCTAAAAATGTACCTCTACTCAAACATCTAACATCTAACAGGTCTGTGTGTTCTGCACCTGTCTCCTCCAAATGTGCACGGAATAACCTTCTCTGTAAACATCACTTCTGTCATGTTTAAAATCTTACCACACAATGCCTGCTGGTGGATTATACGGTGGTAATTATGGATGTTCGGGAAATATTCACTCTGTTTGCACAATGCAATGAACCCGCTAGTACGGCCCAACATTGCTTATGCGTCTGCAGCCTCGACAAACAGTTCTTTCACAACTTCACTGTCCTTGTTCTTGTTTTGCAAGATGTGACTGATACGATAAGATGCAATAGTTGCAGCCTCACTGTAGCTTTTGTGCTGCCTTATCATTACACAAATATTTTTGTTTGTATTTGCTGTTATTTCAGTGGAGAACTATTGAACATCTTATTCATTTGTCAGTTTTCATGAATCTGTTTCAACACTTCATTGACTACAAGTTATTCCTCATTTAATGTGTGCAAAAAGTGTTTCAAAGATCAAAATAAAAGTTGAAGTTCACATTGTTTGTTGTGACATCCACCAGACATCCTCCAGACATCCTACAGACATCCTCCAGACATCCACCAGACACTCTCCAAACATCCTCCAAACATCCACCAGACATTCTCCAGACATTCTCCAGACATCCTCCAGTCATTCTCCAAACATCCTCCAGACATCCACCAGACATCCTCCAAACATCCACCAGACATCCACCAGACATTCTCCATACATCCTCCAGACATCCACCAGACATCCTCTAGACATCCTCCAGTCATCCTCCAGACATCCACCAGACACTCTCCAAACATCCTCCAAACATCCAACAGACATTCTCCAGACATCCTCCAGTCATTCTCCAAACATCCTCCAGACATCCACCAGACATCCTCCAAACATCCTCCAGACATCCTCCAGCCATCCTCCTAACATCCACCAGACATCCACCAGACACCCTCCAGACATCCTCCAAACATCCACCAGACACTCTCCAAACATCCTCCAAACATCCACCAGACATCCTCCAGACATCCTCCAAACATCATCCAGACATCCTCCAGACATCCTCCAGACATCCTCCAAACATCATCAAGACATCCTCCAAACATCCTCCAAACATCCTCCAAACATCCACCAGACATCCTCCAGACATCCACCAGACACTCTCCAGACATCCTCCAAACATCCTCCAAACATCCACCAGACATCCTCCAGACATCCTCCAAACATCATCCAGACATCCTCCAGACATCCTCCAGACATTCTCTAAACATCCTCCAGACATTCTCCAAACATCCTCCAGACATCCACCAGACATCTTCCAGACATCCACCAGACACTCTCCAAACATCCACCAGACATTCTCCAAACATCCACCAGACATTCTCCAAACATCCTCCAGACATCCACCAGACACTCTCCAAACATCCATCAGACATTCGCCAAACATCCTCCAAACATTCACCAGACATTCTCCAAACATCCTCCAGACATCCACCAGACATCCACCAGACATTCTCCAAACATCCTCCAAACATCCTCCAGACATCCACCAGACATCCACCAGACATTCTCCAAACATCCTCCAAACATCCTCCAGACATCCACCAGACATTCTCCAAACACTCTCCAAACATCCTCCAGACATCCACCAGACATTCTCCAAACATCCTCCAGACATCCACCAGACATTCTCCAAACATCCTCCAAACATCCTCCAGACATCCACCAGACATTCTCCAAACATCCTCCAGACATCCACCAGACATCCACCAGACATTCTCCAAACATCCTCCAGACATCCACCAGACATTCTCTAAACACTCTCCAAACACCCTCCAGACATCCACCAGACATTCTCTAAACACTCTCCAAACATCCTCCAGACATCCACCAGACATTCTCCAAACATCCACCAGACATTCTCCAAACATTCTCCAGACATTCTCCAGACATCCTCCAGTCATTCTCCAAACATCCTCCAGACATCCACCAGACATCCTCCAAACATCCACCAGACATCCACCAGACATTCTCCAAACATCCACCAGACACTCTCCAAACATCCTCCAAACATCCACCAGACATTCTCCAAACATCCTCCAGACATCCACCAGACATTCTCCAGACATCCTCCAGACACTCTCCAGACATCCACCAAACATCCACCAGACATCCACCAGACATCCTCCAGACACTCTCCAGACATCCACCAAACATCCACCAGACATCCACCAGACATCCTCCAAACATCCTCCAGACATCCACCAGACATCCTCCAAACATTCTCCAAACATCCTCCAGACATCCACCAGACACTCTCCAGACACTCTCCAGACATCCTCTAGACATCCTCTAGACATCCTCCAGACATCCACCAGACATCCTCCAGACATCCACCAGACACTCTCCAGACATTCTCAAACATCCTCCAGACATCCACCAGACACTCTCCAGACATACTCCTGACATTCTCAAACATCCTCCAGACATTCTCCAAACATCCTCCAAAAATCCTCCAAACATCCTCCAGACATCCACCAGACATTCTCCAAACATCCTCCAGACATCCACCAGACATCCTCTAGACATCCTCCAGTCATCCTCCAGACATCCACCAGACACTCTCCAAACATCCTTCAAACATCCACCAGACATTCTCCAGACATCCTCCAGTCATTCTCCAAACATCCTCCAGACATCCTCCAGACATCCTCCTAACATCCACCAGACATCCACAAGACACCCTCCAGACATCCTCCAAACATCCACCAGACACTCTCCAAACATCCTCCAAACATCCACCAGACATCCTCCAGACATCCTCCAAACATCTTCCAGACATCCTCCAGACATCCTCCAGATATCCTCCAAACATCATCCAGACATCCTCCAAACATCCTCCAAACATCCACCAGACATCCTCCAAACATCCACCAGACATCCTCCAGACATCCACCAGACATCCTCCAAACATCCTCCAAACATCCTCCAGACATCCACCAGACATTCTCCAGACATCCTCCAGACATTCTCCAGACACTCTCCAAACACTCTCCAAACTCTCCCCTCCAACTCCAGAGGAGTAAGAATGATGAAATTAGAGTTTTCAACAGTTTTTAGACTCTACATCAAATCTTTGGTCGTGTCCACACTCTCATTCATCCTGTCTGTCATAAAAGTTGACCAAACAAGAAAATTCTGTCAAACCTGTGTAACTTTCATGAAACAAAAGGAGATGTTCTTCTCATTCACCATTAGGACTAGAGGTCGACCGATATAGGATTTTGCCGATAACTATGTTGGGACGACAAGCCGATAACCGATTAATCGGCCGATAGTTTTTAAAATTGATACTGAATGAAAAAAACAACATTTAAAGTAGAGATGCACCGATACCACTTTTTCTCTTCCGATTGTGATACCGGAAATCTCAGTATCGTCCGATCCCGATCCGATAACAGTGTTGATATTTGCATAATCAGTTTAGAATATCTTTACATTATTGTGTGGAATAATTGGGAGATCTCTTTAATATGTAAAGAAACACAAACACAGACACATTATTTCAATATAAATGTATAGATTATTAAGAAACACTTAATTATTAACTAGTTTACTGGATAATGTAGCAGCAACATTAACAGTAATTCCAGTCTTCAAGTCTACAGTAGAAAGAAACCAGTGTTTAATTTATTATTTTTCTTTCTTTCTTTTTTCCTCCAAAAATGTTTGAACTTGTATCTGGACTTTAAAGGATTCAGATCTCTTTGTTCATTTAGTTGTAAGACATCAGTCCACTTTTCATTCAGTTATTATTTAGAACCCATTCAATTAAAATATTGTTATAAACAAATACTAATGATGACAATCATAATAAATAGTTATTATTATTATTATTGACTTTTAATTTTAAATACAACAGTAATATATATAAGTTGTGCACTTTTTAACCCCTCACGCTTTTATTTTGTCATTCTGAAGTCTCCAGAACGTCCAGATTCAGTGATATTTTACGCTCATTTTTGTTTGTATTTTGCGCTGTTACGCTCATTTAAATTCTCAAAGAAACTCGTCACACACACACACACACACTCACACACACACTCACACACACGCACACACACACACACACACACACACCGATCACTTGATGATTATCAAATCAAAATGGCAAAAATACTTAAAACAACCACCACAAGGCATCAGTGATGGTTTTTACTTCGCCTCTAGAGGGCGCTCTCATACTGTTTAACCCGGACACAACGAGACACGACGGGGGAAATTATCGGTGTGGATTTTTGCCGATAACCGAAAGTTCCAGAAATCGTTAATGATGCTGATTAATCGGCGAATCCGATATATCGGTCGACCTCTAATTAGGACTGCACAATTAATCAGAACAATAATCAATGTTATAATTATGGATTCACTAATTGTGAAAAGTGTCAATTACAGTTTTACATGCATTAAAGTTTCTCTGAACATGTTTGTTTGCAGTACTTTTATAATCAATCAGATGTCTGAGGAATTTAAAGGTGTGCTGAGACCAGCTGTGAGTCCGAGCGAATAGTACCAGCAGTATTTCAATGATTTGGGGTTCTGTCTCACCGCGTGTCCCATTGATGCTCGCAGTGTAGAACAAAACTAACAGCAACACTTGATCTACAGTAAGAGACCGCTTCAGTGATGTTCTAGCATGTTCTTCATGGAACTGGATGGGACTGTAAGTAGTAACTCTTCCTGAGACACCCCACTGAGCGAAGATCGCAAATTCACACCTCATTGTTGCCCTTCCACATCTGTCCCGTTCTCTCCTCCTCATCCTCATCCGTTCCCCTTCAGCTCAGAATCACCTCAAACTCACCTGAGATCTGAATGGAACAAAAGACCTCATCTGATGTATAGAAATAATGTAACTAGTGTAACATGTTTGGTATCATTTAAAGTGTCTCAGTGCCTCTGGTAAACTGGTCTCATCCTCTCAGCCGTAACTAAAAGCAAAAGAAGTAATAAAATATGAGAAATGTGGTGTGCCCCTTAAAGGTGTGCCCTCCCCCAGATCCTCCATACAAACTACATCCTGTATGTAAATCCACAGGAAGTTGTTTCTCCCCCCTTTATTTTGAGCTCAGTTGCTCTTTTCCTCCTCAGTGCTGTTTGGCATGTCAGGGCTGCTGCTGTTTGAGAGGTTCGACTTGACAATCTCCGTCACACTTTAATCTATAAAAGTCTCACAAGAATTTAAACTGGTCACATCAGTTTTGATGTCTGCGCTCAACAATATTGAGGGAAGCCGGTTGTTGCGCGTGCACCAGAGAGAAGAGCAGATCATGATCGCGAGATCGTTACACTCGTGAGAAAGTGCAGATGAGAAGTCTTTATCTGTTTATGAGATTATCATTAAATCTGCCTCAGCAGTCTTAAACAGTCGATCACTTGTGCGACCGCCGAAACATCTTCAATGGGAGAACGATGATCTTTCCCTGCTGTCCACGACCCAGTCCGACTAGACCAGTTGAGAAACACTGTTTTAACACACACACACACAAACACACACACACACACACACACACACACACACTCTCACACACACACACACACTTCAAAACATGCAGAATATGCCCAGCTAGAGGACGACCAGTGGCTATTGGATTTAGTGTTCCTGACCGATATCACTGACCTGCTGAATGATTTTAATTTAGAGCTGCAGGATAAAGATGAACATGTAATCAACATGATCAGTTCAGTGAACACATTTAAAAGCAAGCTGGCAATGATGTTGGTTTAATACATTTCTGAATATCTTCAAACATTTTAATTCACACTCAATATTGGGTGTCCAGTAGATTTACTTGCAGAACTTCCTGCTTGCAGTTCCTGTCTGAGCTCTTCTGCTGAGCTCTGCTGCCGTTAACAAACACTTACTTGATGTTACCTGCAGAGGGGGTCATAATGCTGTTATCTCATCACCAGCAGTGACAAGAGTCAATAAAACATGATACAGAGAGAACAATACCATAACCCTATACATGACAGGTGTGCTCCCTGACAATTCATATATATATTAAAATGATCAAAGGAACAAAAGGTTGAAATGTGAATAAAATGACATCTCAAATTCACAATGTGAAACAGAGTCACTGTGAGAGAGCTGTTAGAAACCGGATGTGTTTCCATCTTCAGTCACTAGGAGGAGTTACAGCAGTGAGATCAGCATTAGAAGAGTCATTCAGTCTGTATGTCATTACACCAGCAGCACTGATGACATTACAGGAAATTCATTACAGGAAATATTATAAATTGAGTGCATGATATCAGTTGATCATAACGGACTAATATGAGATGCTAAAACACTTTTATATGGTAAAAAGTTTGTGGAAACTGAAGCACTTTCACCCATTTGTGCCTGTTGAGCATTTCATTTGAAAACTATTGACATTGTTGTTCTCATTCATCTCAAAGGTGTTCAGAAGGGTTCAGGACAGTCAAGTTGTTCCACATCAGACTCAGTAAATCATGTTTATATGGACATCACTGTGTACACGAGGATTTTATCATACTGGAACAGAAACAGAATTTGCTGTAGCATTAAGATGTATCTTCACTAGAATAAAAAGATCAAGTCAAACTGATTTTCATGAACTTTGTGTTTCTCACTTAGTAACAAAAACGTCTAGGTTACGTATGTAACCCCCATTCCCCGATGGAGGGAATGAGACGTTGTGAATAAGAAGAGGCACTAGGGGTCTCTCTTGAGCACCGAATATGCCTCTGAACTATGAAAAAGGCCAATGAGAAGTTGGCAGACAGTATTTGCATATCCCGTCCACGGACATACAGGTATTTAAGCGGGCAAATACGGGAGTTCATTCAGGATTTTTCTAAGAAGCCGAAAATGGTCCGGCCACAACAGTGGTTCGGCTCAGCGATGTGGCAGGGAGGACACAATGTCTCGTTCCCTCCATCAAGGAAAGGGGGTTACATCCGTAACCTAGACGCTCCCCGTCTGTCGCTCACTTCGACCTTGTGTCGAAGAAGCGACACTAGGGGTCCAATTTAAATCATTCCATGCGCTGAGCCGTGTACGTGAACTTCTGACACAAGAGCGGGCAGGTATTTTCATGTGCAAACACGACCAGCTGTATCAGGCTACACGTACCCTTCCACAATGCCCTATAAAGTTGTCGGAATCCTTCTTGTTACCCTAACAAGGGGAACAAGGCTACGCTTGCCAACCTGGGAACGGGCCAAGCCTGGCTGGGCCTCTTTTCTCTCTATGTTTCTCCACATAGAGCAGAACAGCCGGGGCCCTTACACGCATCAAAGGAAGGGGGTCTTATAGAGGAAGATCCTGCGGAGACCACACCTACCCTGAAGGGGAGGTAAAGGTGGTGAATACATCACATGGGTTTTTAGACGACATGTGGAAATGGCGCAAAGGTAGACCCAACCTCGTCAGAGGGGGGGGGTTGCTACACTACAGCGACCGGAGGGCAGCTTGGAACTGGCTAAGGGAGATGGGGGTCAGTTCCTCCGCTGAACTGCAGACCCACAAGGGGAGGAATCATCCAGGGATCTGAGAGATGGGATCTTCTGGGAGAAAAAGGCACGGGGTTTTACCTCAGCTGAGGGAAAGGGCGCTAGGCGCAAGCAATTCACCCGGCCAGTTCGTCAGCTTTTTACCGAGTTCTACGGGCTCGGACCTGAGAGAACATGGGACGATACTGACTCAACCCGGAGATTATAAAATCTCGCGAAGGTATTAGGTGTTGCCCAACCCGCTGCTCTACAAATGTCAGCCAGGGAGGTGCCCCTGGCCAGTGCCCAGGAGGACGTGGAGTTAGACTTTTTCTGAGGCGAGGGGGACTTAGCCGCAGGGGGACGCCCTCGGCAAGCAGACGGGGCATGGCCCATGGCGGCAGGCTTGCAACGGGGCATGATGTGAGATATGGCCTCCATCTGTTTCTTCACCACGGAGAACTGCTTGGCAAAGTCCTTGACGGTGTCGCCAAAGAGGCCGAACTAGGAGACAGGGGCGTTGAGGAAGCGAGCTTTGTCGGTTTCACGCATCTTGACCAGGTTCAACTACAAATGACGTTCCTGGACCACGAGCCTGGCCATCGCCTGCCCGAGTGACTGTGCGGTGACCTTCGTGGCTCTAAGGGCGAGGTCGGTAGCTGAGCGCAGTTCCTGCAGCACATCGGGATCAGGGCTACCCCCTTGCAGATCTCTGAGCGCCTTGGCCTGGTGGGCTTGCAGGAGGGCCATGCCGTGCAGGGCGGAAGCGGCAAGTCCGGCGGCACTGTAGGCCTTCGCAGTGAGCGAGGATGTTGTCCTACAAGGCTTGGAGGGGAGCACAGGGCTTGGAGGGTGGTAGGGCTTCCCGGGCATAAGTGGAGCAACCACCCTATCCACCTGGGGAATCGGCGTGTACCTGTGGGCCGCTCCGCTGTCGAGGGTAGCGAGAGCGGATGAGCGAGTGGTGTTGTGACGAGTGGAGAGAGGTGCTCTCCACGATGACGTCAGCTCATCATGCACCTCCGGGAAAAACGGGACTGGGGGGGGGTGGGGGCGAGGCTGTGAGCGGCGCCCGGACCCCAGAAACCAGTCATCCAACCGCGATGGCTGTGGGGAGGATGGAGGGTTCCAATCCAACCCCCACGCTAGCGGCGGCCCGGGAAAGCATGTCGGTCATCTGCACATCAGCCTCAGCCTGGGCGTGCTGGCTCGAAGTCGGCAGCTCAGGGGAGTCCTCAGCGTCAGATGCCGCGACCTTCGATGCAGCGGCGAGCTCATCCACTTCGAGCTCAAGAGGATAGACTGGCTGTGAGGCGAGCCGCTGTTACCTCGAGCATGGACGTGAGTCAACGAGTGTGCCGGGGGGCGGGTGGTCCGAGGGGGCATACCCGGCGGAGCTGCACCCGCTGCCATCCCCCGCAGTGAGAGCATGAACCATCCACAAATGCAGCCTCGGTGTGATTGCTGCCCAGACACACGAGACAACGCCTGTGGCCGTCTGAAGCGGAGAGCACTCTACCGCATCCAGGAACAGTGTTAAAACAATAGATTACTTGATACATTTGTGCATTTAAAACAGTTTTATGCATGTGAACCATTAAGATGGTTGTGTTGAACTCATCAGTGGTTGTCTTGATGGATCTTCTCATGTGTTGAGTCAGTTGACTGAAAGCAGCTGTGGTTAAACTGGCATGTTTGATTGTGGTTTGTAGGAACCAAAGAGCCATGAACTGCTGTGAACTAAAGACACGGTTCTGAATCTAGTTTTGACCACTGTAGGATGAACATTAGAAATCTGATAAAAGGCCAAACATGAGAATGTCGGTCAGATCCACCTGTCAGGAAACTCCTGAACTTAAATATCCATAAAAAATGAGCTGCAGTAGATCATGAGAGAGATAAAGATCAAACGTAGATCTGGATGTGGAGTAAAATGAAGAACTGACGTTTCTAAAGTTCACACATTTATTTCTGAGACCGTGAGTGTGACTGTGGTCATTTTATCTTCTCTTTTTATTCTCAACGTGTTATTTTCCATCCCACTGGGCCTCAACTTTTAACAGACAGTTTAATGTTTATATGTAAATGAAATTTACTCTTAATAATAATACATGCTTATATTTGCTTGTTGTTGGTTATGTTATCTGTTTTGGATCTCTTACAGTGTGCAGATATTCTGCCAGATTATATGTTCTGTTTAGGGCCCGATAACATTCCAGTTTGTTTTGGTTTTTACTTTAATTTTCCCAACGGTCCAAATATAAATTTTTGCTTTCTTTTATGATTTGGTTTATTCTGATCTGGTTTAGTTCAGCAGTGCTGGTCTGAAACTGGTGTTTGTTAGTTGTTAGTGGGTTTGTGAGTTTTCTGGTTTTAGGCTTCAGCTCTTGGGTTTTAAGGGCTTCATGTTGCAGTGTGTTTGGGGAACTTGAATTTAGGTGTGTCAAAAATTTGAGGGATCGTTTTTCAATATGTATAATAAGGGGGTATCTGCCTTGTTCGGCCCAGCATGCATTAGTATTAGTAGTATTAGTAATTCTTCTCTCTCACTCTCTTCCTCTCTCTTCCTCTTTCTCTCACTAACTCTCTCTCTCTCTGTCTGTGCGCATGTGCGAGCGATTGCGGAGCGAGTGAGAAGCGTGTGGTGAGTTTGAGTGTGGTTTCTAACTTTTTCTGTAGTTTGTTTGTTTGTGTTTTTTGTGTGTTATTTGGTGTAAAAGAGCAGTTTTCTTTAGAGAAAGTTGTGGGAGTGCTCCCGGCGTCTTTTTTTGCCGGGAAGCATGGCTGCTTCAGGTGTTACGAGTAGTGATGGGCTAACTCGGCGTCATGGTTAAGATTTTGTGTAAATGCAGTGTAGAGGAATGTGCTTTAGCGGTT
Organism: Xyrauchen texanus; assembly: GCF_025860055.1. Classification (NCBI taxonomy): domain Eukaryota; kingdom Metazoa; phylum Chordata; class Actinopteri; order Cypriniformes; family Catostomidae; genus Xyrauchen; species Xyrauchen texanus. Next base: position 810,892 of record NC_068323.1, on the reverse strand, counting down.
GGCAATGTAGTTGGTTGCAACGCTATTGTTTCTGCTTCTAAAATGAACAACGCGATTGTTCTATTTTTAAACACGATCGAAAAAGCTAATGAGGCTGTTCAAAAGGGAGTCGTGATTAATGATACTCTTACACCTGTACTTCCTCTTAGTAGTCCTTCCAGAAAGATTGTTTTGTCAAATGTTCCTCCTTTTGTTTCTGATGCAAGTATCGCTAAAGCATTGTCTGCTTTTGGTAAGATAGTCTCTCCCTTTAGGAAAATTGCCCTTAGCTGTAAATCACCCTTGCTGAAACATGTAGTATCTTTTCGGAGACAGGTCTACATGATTCTGAAAAACAATGCTGACGAGCTGAACCTGTCTTTTAATGTTAAAGTCGAGGATTTTAGCTGCACTGTTTATGCAACGTCTGAAAGCATAATGAAATGCTTTGGCTGTGGCAAAATTGGCCATCTTATACGTGCGTGTCCTGATAAAGCGGATGAAAATGCGACTGTACAGACAAACTCTCAGAGTAATGTTGCTGAAGCTGTGTCTGTCACAGAGGATGTTGTGGCTCCTGCTGCTGTCGAGTCAGGTGCTGGTGGGTCGGTTGGGAATAAACCCACTATGGCTGAGGTTACTGCGGGTCGTTTCTCTGTACCTGATCTCATGGTTTATGAGACGGGTAATTTAAGCTGTGATATCACTGTAACTACAGATAAAATGACACCTAAAAAGGTCAGTGAGGGTGTTGGTGAATTGGAGATGGAAACAGAATCAATCTTCAAAGTCCCTATTAAAAGGAAAAAAGTCTATCAGAGCAAAGACATTAAACAAGTAAAAAAGACAAAACTGAGGCTGAAAGCTTAGTCTCCGATAATGACAGTGATTCCACTGATTCCAGTATTTCTGATTGTTATCTTTTATCGCAAACTGAAAATGAAAATCAGACAATAGTTTATAAAGTTGAGGAAATGAGCAAATTTTTGAAAGAAACAAAAGGTCTACCTGGAGTTCAAGTTGAAGAATACTTCCCTGATCGCTCAACTTTTATTAATGATGCAAAAATTCTAATGAAAGAAGGAGCTTTTGTAGATAAAGAAGTTTACCGTCTCAGAAAAATTGTGAGTAAACTGAGAAAGCAAAGCCTTAATGATGAAAAACAAGATATGCTGTAACTTCTTTTTTCTGGTAGAAATATTAGCCTTGCTGACTGTTTCTTTTAATGACTTAAGCCCATGTCTTTTTAAAACATCATTTTTTATGAGAGATTTTAAAATCGGAACCCTTAATTTAAATGGTGCTAGAGACATTCAGAAGAGAACGTGTTTGTTTCAATTTATAAAACAAAAACATTTTGATGTTACCTTTGTTCAAGAATCACTTAGTGACTTAAAAAATGAGGTAGACTGGAAAAAAGAATGGGATGGGCAAATTATTTTGAGTCATATGTCTTCTAATAGTGGAGGAGTAGCTGTTCTGTTTTCAAAGAAATCATTACCAATTTCTTATGAAATAGAAGAAATAGTTAAAGGCCGTTTTTTAAAAGTTAAAGCCAAGTTTGAAAACACTATAATGAATTTTTTAATATTTATGCTCCCACAAAAGGGGCTGAAAGAATAGCTTTTTTGATGTAATTAGTGTTTTTATGGAAGATTTAAACCCAGATGAATTATTGTTCCTTGGTGGAGATTTTAACTGTACTGAAAATGATAAATTGGACAGGAATCACTTAGAGCCACATATTGCCTCACATAAAGCTCTCACACAATTGATAAGAGCTTTTGATTTATGTGATGTTTGGAGGAATGTGCATCACAACCACAGACAATATACTTGGGCACATTGTAGAGATAATCTCATTTCTATGGCAAGGCTGGATAGGCTTTATGTGTTTAATTATCAAGCAAATCTTGTTAGAGAATGTAAAATAATTCCAGTTGGTTTTTCAGATCACTGTTCTGTTGTCTGTAATATGTTTATTAATTCTGTGCATTTAAAGAGTGCTTATTGGCATTTTAATACATCTCTTTTAAATAATAAAAAGTTTATTGGAATTTTTAATTTGTTTTGGGAAAATTTTAAGAAACAAAAACAGTTTTATACTTCTTTGCAACAATGGTGGGATTGTGGAAAGGTCCACATTAAACAGTTGTGTCAAGAGTATGCTCTTAATGTCACTAAAGAAATGGCTCAGTCAATGAAAAAGCTAGAAAATGAAATCATAGAACTTTTGAGGACAGCTTCTACAGGTGATGGTGATTGTTTTGAAAGCAGCAAATCCAAAAAGAATTGCTTGCAGACTTATTGGGTATGAAAGCTCAAGGGCGTTAATCCGTTCCCATTTTCAAAACATTTCACAAATGGATGCACCATCTAAATTTTTTTTCAATTTAGAAAGAAAGAATGGCCAAAGTCGCATCATTCATTCATTACGCTCTGATACAGGGAAAGAGCTTACTGAGCCTAGTGAAATACGCAAACATGCTGTTGTTTTCTACTCAAACCTGTACAAATGTAAATTGTCTCAAAGAGAAGATGATGACTTCACTTTTCTTAATGATCTTACGAAGATTGATGAAGAGTCCAATTCTATGCTTGAACAATCTCTGTCACAAAATGAATTATACACTGCTATGATGAGTACGGAAAATGGAAAGACTCCTGGCATTGACGGGATTCCTGTTGATTTTTACAAAATTTTATGGCCAGTGATTGGTGAAGATTTCTTTTTGGTTTTTATTGACAGTTTGAATAAAGGATTGTTACCGTTAAGTTGTAGAAGAGCTGTTATTACTTTGTTGCCTAAGAAGGGAGATCTCCAAAACATAAGTAACTGGAGACCGATTTCTCTTTTATGTACAGATTATAAAATTGTGTCAAAGGCTCTAGCTACAAGGTTAAGTCAAGTTCTGAGTCAAGTTATACATTCCGATCAGAATTATTGTATACCCAATAGGTCAATCTCTGACAACATATCATTGGTCAGAAATGTTCTAGAGGTTTCAAGGTTATTTGGTGTTAATGGTGGTCTAATTTCGTTGGACCAGGAAAAAGCCTTTGACCGTGTAGAACATGCATATTTGAGAGATGTTTTAGAAGCTTTCGGTTTTAGTCAGAGTTTTATAAATATGATTGAGGCCATGTATCGTGACATTGAGAGTATACTCAAAGTCAATGGTGGTTTGAGTGCTCCTTTTGAAATTCAAAGGGGAGTTAGACAGGGATGTGCCATGTCGGGAATGCTATAGTCACTGGCCACTGAACCTCTGCTTCATAAGTTAAGAACTGAGCTGAGTGGTTTTACTATTCCACAATGTAATGTCACGTTGCACCTTTCTGCTTATGCTGACGATGTAGTTGTTTTTATATCTAGTGCTGATGATATTGAAAAATTAGAGAATATTGTTAACCATTTTAAAATGATTTCTTCTGCAAAAGTTAACTGGGGAAAAAGTGAGGCCCTTTTAATGGGTAATTGGAGTAGAGAAACTCCCAGTTTACCTGGAGGTTTAATCTGGAAGAAAGACTGATTTAAATATCTTGGTATTTTCCTAGGTAATGAGGATTTTGTTCAAAAGTATTGGGATTGTATGTTAGAAAAAGTCAAAGGGCTTTTACAGAAATGGAAATGGCTACTTCCCAAAATGTCGTATCGAGGTCGTACGCTTATAATTAACAATCTGGTGGGGTCCTCGTTATGGCATAAACTTGCTTGTGTTGATCCTCCTGTTGGACTTTTGCCTAAGCTTCAAGGAGAAATGGTTAATTTCTTCTGGGACAATTTGCACTGGACACCCCAAAGTGTTCTTTTCCTGCCAAGGGATGAAGGAGGTCAAGGCTTGGTAAATCTCGTCAGCAGAGGAGCGACTTATCGGCTACAGTTCATTCAGCGTCTATTGATGGGACCTCAGAATTTAGTGTGGAGACCATTAGCACAAACTATTTTAGGTGGAGTGAATGAAATGGGACTTCATGCTGCTCTTTTCTTAATGGATAATACTCTTCTGAATTTGACTGAACTACCTTTTTACAAAAGTCTTTTTAAAGCGTGGAGACTTTTTAAAAATAAATGTTGGCAGTGGTGGCTCAGTGGTTGAGGCTCAGGGTTACAGACCAGAAGGTCAGGGGTTCAAGCCCCAGCACCACCAAGATGCCACTGTTGGGCCCTTGAGCAAGGCACTTAACTCCAGGTTGCTCTGGGGGGATTGTCCCTGTAATAAGTGCACTGTAAGTCGCTTTGGATAAAAGCGTCTGCCAAATGCATAAAAATGACAAATGAATTGGACAGAGTCAGCTACATCTCTTTTCTGGTTGCTTGAGGAACCTGTGGTGTTTGGAGTCAGCCTTGATGTGTCAGGAGATGACTTTCCAGGGCTAAAAGACTTGCTTGTGTCAAAGAAATTACTACAATTGAAAGATATCATTGACAAAGCAGGACCTGAACTAAAAAATGCAGAAACTGTTGCTATACATCTGGACATAAGATCAGTGAGATTTGTCAGAAAGTTTCTGAACAAACTGGACTTGAAATTAAACCCCAAGGAAAGAACTTTACTCGGAGATACAGTATGGGTGACATTTCCCTGACGCTAATGACTTTTTTCCAGACATCAGAATTACACCTGATCTTGAAAACACCTCATATAACAGCCCACTGTTGTGTTTGAATAAAAATGAAAATGTTGATTTTTGTACAGTTAAAGGAAAGGTGATATACAGATGTATGGTGAAGATAATAAATAAACATGCATTAAAAGACAGAGTTGACACAGTATGGAGAGACAAGCTGGGAATGATAGAGGAAATGAAACCAGAGTGGAGAGTACTATACAAACCACCATTGACTAAAAGAGCAGGAGATCTCCAGTGGAGGATCTTACATGGTGCAATCGCTGTTAACGCTTTTGTGACTGAAACTGAATCCCACTGTAAATGATTATTGTCCTTTCTGTTCAGAGAGAGAAACAATATTCCATTGTTTTATGAATTGTGACAGACTTTCTCCTCTTTTTGATCTTTTAGAATTTTTATTTTCTTTATTAGGGATTTGTTTTACAAAGCAATGTTTTATACTTGGCTTTAAGTATAGTAGACTACAGAAATATAAGTGTCAGTTAATGAATTTTATTGTTGGTCAAGCTAAATTAGCGATTTATATCTCCAGAAGGAATGAAATAGAACAGAGGAATGCACAACAACTTGTATCAGTTCTTAAGAATATGTTTAAATCAAGAATTCTTGTTGATTTTAATTATTACAAAATGATGAATGCAATCAATGGTTTTGAGATTGAATGGTGTCGTGATGTTGGTATGTGTTCCGTACTAAATGATGAGTTATTTTTTATACGTGAATTAAGGTAGTTAAAATCATGTAGTGTTTTTTGTTTGTTTTCTTGTTTGTTGTTTGGCCTTGAAATAACAGTTTTTTTTAATAAAGTGTTTTAAAACTCTCACTGTCTCTCTCTCTCTCTCTCTCTCTCTCTCGACAGAACTTTATAAACTCTCCCCTCCTCCAGTTGTCGTCGCTCAAGATAGTTTCGTTGAAATATCTGGTGATTTCAGACTTGTGGAGAGTTATTTCAATGAATAATGTTTCACACATGGCTTTTATTGTGTTTGTTCTTGTGGCATGTGGTCGGTAAGTCAACTTTCTTTCTTATTTATTAACAGTTTATTGTAAAGGACTATCAACATCATTGTTTGCTGTTTTTATGAGAAATATTCAGTTGATCTGTGTAAATAACACTTTATATCATCAATAAATGATTGTATTAAATGTAACGTTTTGAAGACATCATATCATCAGACTCATTTTACTTTCAGTCAGTATCATTACACAAATATTTCTGTTTGTATTTGCTGTTATTTCAGTGGAGAACTATTGAACATCTTATTCATTTATCAGTTTTCATGAATCTGTTTCAACACTTCATTGACTACAAGTTATTCCTCATTTAATGTGTGCAAAACGTGTTTCAAAGATCAAAATAAAAGTTCAAGTTCACATTGTTTGTTGTGCAGGTGTGTTTGGTGTTGATCCAGATAAAGTGAAGTCAGTGTCAGTGATGGAGGGAGATTCTGTCACTTTACACACTGATCTTACTCAAATACAAGATAAAGATGAGATCGACTGGTGGTTTGAATCTGAAACTTGCATCGCTAGAATCAAGAGAAAGATCTTCAATACATATGAAAATGTTCTTGGTGGGAGATTCAGAGGTCGACTGCATCTGAACAATCAGACTGGAGATCTCACCATCACAAACATCAAAACTGAACACACTGGACTTTATCAAGATAATTTGATCAAGATATTATCACTACAGATAATAAAGATATAAAAAAGATATTCAGTGTCACAGTTTATGGTGAGTGTTACAGTGTCGTCTGTCTTCATCATTATATTAATAATCATTTACAGAATCTATAAAGATATTTCAGACTGATTCATATATTTGAAATGATATTAATAGATTCAGTCAGATTATTATTTTCTTTCTAATGATCGTGTATTATGTCATTTATCTGACAGTATAATAACTATAAAACAACGTTTCTTTCCTCTATATTTACTTTTCTACATTTGATGTCTGTAATTTCTTCTTGATTAAATCTATTCTCAGATCGTATCGGTGTAAAACTGCAGATGTTGTTGCTCTTGTTTGATAAATGACTTGTTATGTTCATCATTTCTGTGTCACAAAAGCATCTATGGCATCATCACATGTTCAATAACATGATATACTGGAGTAATATGAGGCACGAGTGTTTGTTTAGCATTGTTTATTCTTATTCTCTTACGTTCATCGTTTTATCCTTTATTATTTTATCATGTTTCAGGTTTTTCCTCTTTTCTTCTGTTTCATCTGTGTGTATTTTACCTGTTGCTGCTGGCGTCTAGCTCGAGTCTGTGTTTGTAGCATGCTAGTTTTAGCATCACTTAAATATCTGTTTTCAGCCTTTAATCCTTCACATCGTATTATTCTCTTATCGCGATTCAACTGCGCACATATTCCACCTGCATCAGATTTCTATTTGATCACGATTAAACTGCGGCCATTTTCCATCATGCACACGTTTTTCTCATCTGTGTTACACGGATTATTGCATCGAGCTCAAAGCACCGTTTATCAAGAACAAACAACAACAAACAATTTGCGGTAAGTCATGGCATTCCTGCATTGCATGTCACATGTTTACTATAGCTTCTTCCGTCAGCAGTGAGGGATTCACATGTGATAAATGTAAGGAATTAGTCAGGCTGACGGAGAAGATTAATGAGTTAGAGACTCTCATCTGAACGCTAGTGGAGGTCAGTGAGAAAGAGAAGCCGCTAGGGCTGCACAATTAATCAAAATAAAATCGAAACTGCGATATGAAGACTGCGATTTAATTAAATAAATGTAACAGACTTAATTTTGGATTTAGTTAATTGTTGTTGCATTGAGTGTACACTCTATGGTGTATATGTGTGTGTGCAGTATATTATCCCCTCGGGGCTTGCCGTAAATGGTGAGTGGGCATGCGCACAGGGGCTGGTTGTTCTGTTGTGCTTATGTCCGGTTTCTTCCACTACTGGTGTGTAAGTTAATAAAGAGAGAAGCACGGATTAAAACTCTGGCCGCATTCGTTTGTTATTTTCTTATTTCTGAGTATCTAGGCGAACTCCACGCGAACGCTCGGTTACATGAATAAATATTCTGTTCCCTTCAAAGTGTATTTGTGCTGCTCTGTCCGGTCTATATTAAATTAGAGCATTATTACAGTGTTTTCAGAGCGGTTCTGTGCTCCACAACTCTCTCTCTCATGCTTACAGTAACAGAAGTGAGTTCGGTTCCGTTTGTTTACGTGCACTAAACGCTTTATTTACACTAAACCGGCGCGTCCTGCGTGAAGCGTTTATTATTATTATTATCTGCGGTAGCAGCATTTCAGTCTCCTCAAGACACAGATATCATAATAATAACACAGAATACAAGATGGGTATAATTCAAACATCTTTATTAAATGATTGTTGAGCAAACAGCATTAACAGAAACACCTGCAGAGTCCAGAAACTTCTCTTCATTCTCCTTCATTTGTTTACCTCTCACGAGAGAGCGTGTCGCACTTATTACAGTCCCCGCGGAAACATGTGAAAGCGGAACTAATATTACCAACATCCAACACAATGAAAAGGAACATAAATATAATAAATCAAATATTGAGTTACTATAATATAGGGCAAATGTTCACTTTAAATGTAATTACACCAATGGATTATCAGTTCAACTTCAGTTTGACATTAATCCTCATTCTTTAGGATATCTTATATACAGTAAAGAATAATTTGTATAAGCCTGCTAGTTTTTAAGGCCTAGAATAATTAGTAACATCTATACTTTAAAATTATATTTTGTGTATACTGAATTATTGACTGACAGCAACAACTATTGGAAATGTAGTTAACAGTGACGTTGAGCAGAAGGTTTATATATAACCAGTTCTGACAGCTGCTGATAAAAGTGAAATGATCAGCATCGACTGATGAGATAAAATTGGAGATCGTATCGGATGTTAAAATCCTGATTGGAGCATATATATATATATATATATATATATATATATATTACAACCGTTCTCACGTTCATATACTTTTCAGAAATAAAGGGGACATGTCATTATTTACATACAGTAAAATCACTGAATAAACTCTTTCAGTTTGTATACATGTTTATTTTTGTTACAATTCACATCTTGTTCAATATGAGTGTTTTCAGATGATACAGTCAGTGTTTTTCAGGAGTCTTGTAGGGGAAGAATATGATTATTCACAATCACATGGAGGTGGCTGACATCTTAAACAATATAAGTAGGGGCAGACGCAGCACATCCTCAGATATAGTCCCATGTAATGTCCATATACAGTATAACACTATTCCTCAAGATACTAAATACATAAATAAATCCCAACTTAAGTTTGAACATGAGAATTTATATTCTTCAACATATGATTTCAGGAGAACATGGATTACCTTTGTTTCCTCACCTCTCTCTTCTTCTACACCTCTTTATTTCTATATGCTTCTACTACTCTAAACTTGTATGTCGCCCTCTAGTGTCTGGTTTGTGTATAACATCACATCTACTAAAACATAGTGACAGCTTCAGAGTGTTACACATATAGATATCCTTGTCTAAAGTTTATAAATCATATGTTTTAGTGGAATGTTTTTTTTTTTTTTACATATTAATCACCGTCATAATAAACACTGAAAATAAATCAGTCCACAAATGAGATTAATGGAGATCAATGTGTGTGTATATTTCTCATGTTTTCCAGCTCGTCTGCCGGTTCCTGTGATCATCAGAGACTCTTCTCAATGTTCTTCAAGCTCTAAATGTGTGTTGGTGTGTTCAGTGGAGAATGTGACACAGGTGACTCTCTCCTGGTACAAAGGAAACAGTTTATTGTCCTCCATCAGTGTGTCTGATCTCAACAGAAGTCTCTCTCTGGAGGTGGAATATCAGGAGAACAACATCTACAGCTGTGTGATCAACAATCCCATCAGAAACCAGACTAAACATCTCAAAATTACTGAAGTCTGTCAGCCGTGTTCAGGTACATCAGCGCTGATATTAATGTTTATTTACTGTAGATTCATTCATCATCATGTCGATCACTCATTTCATGTTCAGTGAATCTGTTTCACGCTCTGAATAAAAATGATTGTGAAAAATTAAAATATATTTATTTATTTATACACTGGTGGCCAAAAGTTTGGAATAATGTACATTTGTGCTCTTATGGAAACAAGGTTTCCGCAGGTCCTTAAAAGTCTTAAGCTGCGTTCACACCTCCAGCGACATCATCCCATTCATTTTCAATGAGAGCACAGCGACTTCCGGCGACAGGAGCAGCTCATCAAACTGGGTCCCGTCAATGTTGTGCCACATTATTCCAATCTTTTGGCCGCAGTGTAGGTCAAACCCCAGTGACTCATAATAATGCATTTTTCTCTAAGCTGATAGTTTGTTAAACATGTCCCTGAGCAACTAACAGAGTCTTCTGAACAGATTTCTCATGGCTAATAAAAGACTACCTCCTTGGTTGTGGTTGTGGTTTCACTGAAGCTGTGATCCGATTGGTCATCTCTGGTCTGGTGGGCGTGGCTGCTGTTGCTGTACTGGTTTATGACATCAGATCTAAAAGTGTTGGACAGAAGACAAGAGAGCAGACATCATCACTCAAGTAAATAACAGATGAATAAGATATTCAATCATCAGGAAGCTAGAGGGAGACATTCTTGAACATCTGGATCCATTCAGAGCATGTCAGCAATTTCCTCTTCCATCTCCAAATATCCACCAGACATCCACCAGACATCCTCCAGACATCCTCCTGACATTCTCAAACATCCTCCAGACACTCTCCAGACATCCACCAAACATCCTCCAGACATCCACCAGACACCATCCAGACATCCTCCTGACATTCTCAAACATCTTCCAGACATCCTCCAAATATCCACCAAACATCCTCCAGACATCCACCAGACACTCTCCAGACATCCTTCAGACACCCTCCAGACATCCTCAAACATCCTCCAGACATCCTCCAGACATCCTCCAGACACTCTCCAGACATCCACCAGACATCCACCAAACATCCTCCAGACATTCTCAAACATCCACCAGACATCCACCAAACACTCTGCAGACATCCTCCAAACATCCACCAGACATCCTCCAAACATCCTCCAGACACCCTCCAAACATCCACCAGACATCCTCCAGACACTCTCCAAACATCCTCCAGACACTCTCCAGACACTCTCCAGACACCCTCCAGACATCCACCAAACATCCTCCAAACTCTCTCCAAACTCTCCCCTCCAACTCCAGAGGAGTAAGAATGATGAAACGACAGAGATCAAGTTTTCAACAGTTTTTAGCTAATGATGCCCCTGTTGCTGTCGCATCTCGTTTTATCACTCCCTCTACTGCTACATTGTGGCTCCATTAAAAATTAGGAAGAAAAAAGTCAAGGCTCAGCCCTGGTTGAATAGTAATACCCGTGCTCTTAGGCAGGAGTGCAGGAAGGCTGAGCGAAAGTGGCTTAAAGATAAACTACAAGTGTCCTATGAAATTTTGAGAGACTGTTTAATAAAATTTCAAAGAGCAGTTAAATTAGCCAGATCAAGCTATTTTTCTAATATCATTTCAAAGAACTGTCAAAATGCTAAAGTTCTTTTTTCTACTATTACATCATTTCTTCATCCAGTTGCCCTTACTCCCATCTCCCCTTCGGTGGACACATGTGAGCAGTTTTTAACATTTTTTACTGTTAAAATTTCTGGTATACGCTCACAGATCTTATCTGCTAGTAATGATCCTGTTACCTATACCATTCCACAAAATCTGTTGACCTGTTTTGTACCTGTGTCCCTGTCTCAACTCAAACATATAATTGCACATATGAAGCCTACTGGTTCTACGTGTGATGTTATTCCATCCACTTTGTTTGTAAAGAGGTGGTGGACTCAATTGGTCCAAGCGTGTTATCGATTGTCAACAGTAGCCTGACCACTGGTATTGTTCCCAACTGCTTCAAGCATGCTGTTATTCAGCCTCTTCTTAAGAAAGCAAACCTTGATTCATCTGAAATGAACAGCTTTAGACCTATATCAAAATTATCCTTTATGTCAAAAATATTAGAGAAGACGGTGCTTGCACAATTAAATGATTTTTTAGCCATCAATAATTTGCTCGGGTTCAGTCAGGCTTCAGAGCTGGTCATTGTACAGAGTCAGCTCTGTTGAGAGTCTTAAATGATATTTTATTAGGTGTGGATTCTGGTAGTCCTGTTGGTCTTCTGCTGCTGGATCTTAGTGCCGCTTTCGATACGGTTGATCATGACATACTTATCAATCGCCTAAGAGACCAGGTTGATATTCAGGGGTTAGCCTTGGATTGGGTCTCTTCATATCTCAAGGGTAGAACGATTTCAGTCTGTTTAGAGAACTGTTCTTCATCAGTTGTTCCTTTAACATGTGGGGTTCCTCAGGGCTCCATCTTGGGACCCATTTTATTCTCCCTCTACATGCTTCTGTTAGGAAAGATCTTTGAGAGGCATGGCATACACTATCATCTGTATGCTGATGACTCTCAACTTTACTTTCCTATTAAACAAGGGAATCACCACTCTTTGAGTCTCTGCATAAATGCATGGCCGATGTGAAGTGTTGGCTGGCAAACAACTGTCTCCAATTAAACGAGGATAAGTCAGAGTTTATTGTTTTTGGTCAAAGGGGATGTGAGGTAAATTTAGAAAGAAATTTGTCACTGCTTCCAGGGAAAAAACTTCCCTATGTGAAAAACCTGGGTGTTATATTTGACTCTGAGCTCAGGTTTGATCGACAAATAAATGCTGTTGTTAAAAATAGTTTTTTCCATCTTAGATCTATAGCAAAGTTGAAGCCCATCCTTTCTTTTGATGATTTGGAGAAGGTTGTGCATGCTTTTGTGTCTTCTCGATTGGACTATTGTAATGCTTTGTATCTGGGTGTGAGTCAGGCCTCTCTCTCTCGCCTGCAGCTGCTCCAGAATTCAGCTGCTAGGCTTTTAACTGGAACCAGGAAAAGAGACCATATTACCCCAGTATTGATTTCCCTACATTGGTTACCGATCCAATACAGAATCAAGTACAAAGTGTTGCTATATGTATTTAAGGCTCTTCATGGTCTTGCACCTGAGTACATCTCTGCCTTAATAAGTTTGAATCAACCTTCAAGGTCTCTCCGCTCTAGTGATCAGCTGTGTCTATCAGTTCCTCGATCTCGCCTAAAAACTAAAGGTGATAGAGCTTTTGTGGTGGCAGCCCCTAGACTTTGGAATGAGCTTTGGTCATAAAATCATCTCAGTCTCTATTCTCTTTCCAGGGTGCCTTAAATACGTATTTATTTTCCCTATCTTTTAATTAATTGCATTATAAATTGTACTAGGTAAATTTTATCTTATTCTTGTTTTATTGGTTTTAAAAGTTTTTTGCATTCTTAAGCTGTATTAATGTGATTTTACTTATTTGTTGTAACTCCATGTACAGCACTTTGGTACCCAGTGTGGTTTTTGAAAGTGCTCTATAAATAAAATTGAGTTGAGTTGAGTTACACTCTACAACAAATCTTTGGTCGTGTCCACACTCTCATTCATCCTGTCGGTCATAAAAGTTGACCAAACAAGAAAATTCTGTCAAACCCGTATAACTTTCATGAAACAAAAGGAGATGTTCTTCTCATTCACCATTAGGACTAGAGGTCGACCGATATAGGATTTTGCCGATACCGATAACTATGTTGGGACAACAAGCCGATAACCGATTAATCGACCGATAGTTTTTAAAATCGATACTGGATGAAAAAAAAAAACATTTAAAGTAGAGATGCACCGATACCACTTTTTCTCTTCCGATTGTGATGCCGGAAATCTCAGTATCGTCCGATCCGATAACAGTGTTGATATTTGCATAATCAGTTTAGAATATCTTTACATTATTGTGTGGAATAATTGGGAGATCTCTTTAATATGTAAAGAAACACAAACACAGACACATTATTTCAATATAAATGTATAGATTTTTAAGTTTATTATTAACTAGTTTACTGGATAATGTAGCAGCAACATTAACAGTAATTCCAGTCTTCAAGTCTTCAGTAGAAAAGAATCCAGTGTTTAATTTATTATTTTTCTTTCTTTGTTTTTTTTCCTCCAAAAATGTTTGAACTTGTATCTGGACTTTAAAGGATTCAGATCTCTTTGTTCATTTAGTTGTAAGACATCAGTCCACTTTTCACTCACAGTTATTATTTAGAACCCATTCAATTAAAATATTGTTGTAAACAAATACTAATGATGACAATAATAATAAATAGTTATTATTATTATTATTATTATTATTATTGACTTTTCATTTTAAATACAACAGTAATATATTTAAGTCGTGCACTTTTTAACCCCTCAGGCTTTTATTTTATCATTCTGAAGTCTCCAGGACGTCCAGATTCAGCTATATTTTTTTGGTATTTTGCGCTGTTACGCTCGTTTAAATTCTCAAAAAACTCATCTCACACACACACACACACACACACACACACACAAACAAACAAACACACTCACACACAAACACACACTCACACACACACGCACACCGATCACTTGATGATTATCAAATAAAAATGGCAAAAATACGTAAAACAACCACCACGAAGCATCAGTGATAGTTTTTATTTCGCCTCTAGAGGGCGCTCTCATACTGTATAATGACAGCGCGCCCTTCCCAGCCGCTCCAGCACCGGACACAACGGGACACAACGGGGGAAATTATCAGTGTGGATTTTTGCCGATAACCGAAATGTCCAGAAATCGTTATCGGTGCAGATTAATCGGCGAAACCGATATATCGGTCGACCTCTAATTAGGACTGCACAATTAATCAGAACAATAATCAATGTTATAATTATGGGTTCACTAATTGTGAAAAGTGTCAATTACAGTTTTACATGCATTAAAGTTTCTCTGAACATGTTTGTTTGCAGTACTTTTATAATCAATCAGATGTCTGAGGAATTTAAAGGTGTGATGAGACCAGCTGTGAGTCAGAGCGAATAGTACCAGCAGTATTTCAATGATTTGGGATTCGGTCTCACCGCGTGTCCCATTGATGCTCGCAGTGTAGAACAAAACTAACAGCAACACTTGATCTTCAGTAAGAGACCGCTTCAGTGATGTTCTAGCATGTTCTTCATGGAACTGGATGGGATTGTAAGTAGTAACTCTTCCCGAGACGCCCCATTGAGCGAAGATCGCAAATTCACACCTCATTGTTGCCCTTCCACATCTGTCCCATTCTCTCATCCTGTGTGTGTGTGTGTGTGTGTGTGTGTGTGTGAGAGAGAGAGAGAGAGATATTCCCACTCATGGCCAACACCAGTGACGATTATCTGAACCGGTCCCGGGCCTCCCCTAGGTCGTGTGTGTGAGCTGAGAGGGAGCATTACTTCACATACACACATTAACATGTAGCTCTGACACTCATTTCTCACCATTATATGAGCTGATCACAGTCTCCTGGTTCAGATCCCACACTTTAATTCTACAATCAGACAAACAGACTGAGTTTACTGAAGATATCATGACTAATAATTAAAACAGCAGTTTTTGTCGCCCCCTGCGGTCCTGCTGTCCATTCTGCAGCTCACAGTGCGCAGCCGCACTGACCGTCACCACGTCATCGTGTTCATCGCGACTGAAGCGGTTCACCAGCAGACACTCCCAAAACACACACAGTTCTTCACACTGGCAGGACTCATGTTATATAAGTGTTTAAACGGCTAATGTTCTATCTGTATGTCTCTCTGAGTAATTAAGAGAAAAACAGATTTTGTGTTGGTGACTGACAGAAGTTGGGCCTATAATATAATCAAATTAAAATATATTGTTTAATAAAAAAAGAAGTGTTGCATAAAGAGCAAATCTCTCTATATGACACAATACACAAAATAAACAGTTGTGCATAATAGCTAATATGAGGTTCATTGAGGGATATTATTCAAAAACATTATTATGTAATTAAATGTTTGCATTTTTAACACAAATACACTATATTATAATATAATTAATAACTACTAAAAAATATATTATTAATATTAACAATAATGAAAACATTCTCAAAATCATGTTATTTTTTTACAAATAAACTTTCATTAAAATTGTACGCCAATAATATAATTTGTAATTAAAACATTAGTATTTAAAAACCAATATTAAAGGATTATATACCACTGTAAACGTCCTTTTCTCCAAAGCGGCTGCAGATAAAATCATCAGTAATGTTTTATCATGTTTATATAAAATGATCTTATATTTCTGCATTAAATGAAACATTAGATAAATAATGATGGTTTAATCTGTAATCTACAGCATCTAAATGTCTCTCCACACACGCCGGAGCGTTCACAGGAATATTCCAGCAGTTCTCTTTAATTATTATGATCTTTAATCACTTTAATTATGATTAATTATTATGTTTTTAGCACACTGAACTTCAGATAACGGCAATGAATGAACCCGATCACAGACACGCGTGTGTCCGGCACTTCCGCTTACAGGCCGGAAAACCCTTCAAAATAAAAGCCGTAAAATATTAACACTTCAAAATTAAAGCATTAAAATACTAACACTTAACCCGTTAAAATGCTAATACTTCAAAATAAAAGCCGTAAAAATATTAACACTTCAAAATAAAAGCCTTTAAATTACTAACACTTAAAAATAAAAGCTGTTAAAATACTAACACTTCAAAATAAATGCCATAAAATATTAACACTTCAAAATAAAAGCTGTTAAAATACTAACACTTAACCCATTAAAATACCTAACACTTCAAAATAAAAGCTGTTAAAATACTAACACTTCAAAATAAAAGCTGTTAAAATATTAACACTTCAAAATAAAAGCCTTTAAATTACTAACACTTAAAAATAAAAGCTGTTAAAATACTAACACTTCAAAATAAATGCCATAAAATACTAACACTTCAAAATAAAAGCTGTTAAAATACTAACACTTAACCCATTAAAATACCTAACACTTCAAAATAAAAGCTGTTAAAATACTAACACTTCAAAATAAATGCCATTATATACTAACACTTCAAAATAAAAGCTGATAAAATGCTGACACTTGACCCGTTAAGATGCCTGACAGCTTCCAAGATAAAAGCTGTTAAAGATACTAACACTTCAGAATGAAGTGCCTAGTTATGTACTAACACTTCAGAGATAAAGAGCTGATAAAATACTAACAGCTTCAGAGATAAGTGCCATAATATACTAACACTTCAAAATAAAAGCTGTTAAAATACTAACACTTCAAAATAAATGCCATAAAATACTAACACTTCAAAATAAATGCCATAAAATACTAACACTTCAAAATAAATGCCATAAAATACTAACACTTCAAAATAAAGCCGTAAAAATATTAACACTTCAAAATAAAAGCCTTTAAATTACTAATACTTAAAAATAAAAGCTGTGAATATAATAACACAAATAAAATCCATTAGAATACTAGCACTTCAAAATAAATGCCATAAAATAATAACACTTCAAAATAAAAGCCGTAAAAATATTAACACTTCAAAATAAAAGCCTTTAAATTACTAACACTTCAAAATAAAAGCTTTAAAAATACTAACACTTCAAAATAAAGCTTTAAAAATACAAAAACTTCAAAATAAAGCTGTAAAAATACTAACACTTCAAAATAAAAGCTGTAATTTTTACAGTAATAAAAGCTGTAATT
>NC_068323.1:701632-793065 GCF_025860055.1 Xyrauchen texanus | reverse complement strand
CTGTTTTGGATCTCTTACAGTGTGCAGATATTCTACCAGATTATATGTTCTGTTTAGGGTCCGATAACATTCCAGTTTGTTTTGGTTTTACTTTAATTTTCCCAATGGTCCAAATATAAATTTTGCTTTCTTTTATGATTTGGTTTATTCTGATCTGGTTTAGTTCAGCAGTGCTGGTCTGAAACTGGTGTTTGTTAGTTGTTAGTGGGTTTGTGAGTTTTCTGGTTTTAGGCTTCAGCTCTTGGGTTTTAAGGGCTTCATGTTGCATTGTGTTTGGGGAACTTGAATTTAGGTGTGTCCAAAATTTGAGGGATCGTTTTTCAATATGTATAATAAGGGGGTATCTGCCATGTTCGGCCCAGCATGCATTAGTATTAGTAGTATTAGTAATTCTTCTCTCTCACTCTCTTCCTCTCTCTTCCTCTTTCTCTCACTAACTCTCTCTCTATCTCTCTCTCTCTCTGTCTGTGCGCATGTGCGAGCGATTGCGGAGCGAGTGAGAAGCGTGTGGTGAGTTTGAGTGTGATTTCTAACTTTTTCTGTAGTTTGTTTGTTTGTGTTTTTTGTGTGTTATTTTGGTGTAAAAGAGCAGTTTTCTTTAGAGAAAGTTGTGGGAGTGCTCCCGGCGTCTTTTTTTGCCGGGAAGCATGGCTGCTTCAGGTGTTACGAGTAGTGATGGGCTAACTCGGCGTCATGGTTAAGATTTTGTGTAAATGCAGTGTAGAGGAATGTGCTTTAGCGGTTGGCAATGTAGTTGGTTGCAACGCGATTGTTTCTGCTTCTAAAATGAACAACGCGATTGTTCTATTTTTAAACACGATGGAAAAAGCTAATGAGGCTGTTCAAAAGGGAGTCGTGATTAATGATACTCTTACTTGTACTTCCTCTTAGTAGTCCTTCCAGAAAGATTGTTTTGTCAAATGTTCCTCCTTTTGTTTCTGATGCAAGTATCGCTAAAGCATTGTCTGCCTTTGGTAAGATAGTCTCTCCCTTTAGGAAAATTGCCCTTAGCTGTAAATCACCCTTGCTGAAACATGTAGTATCTTTTCGGAGACAGGTCTACATGATTCTGAAAAACAATGCTGACGAGCTGAACCTGTCTTTTAATGTTAAAGTCGAGGATTTTAGCTACACTGTTTATGCAACGTCTGAAAGCATAATGAAATGCTTTGGCTGTGGCAAAATTGGCCATCTTATACGTGCGTGTCCTGATAAAGCGGATGAAAATGCGACTGTACAGACAAACTCTCAGAGTAATGTTGCTGAAGCTGTGTCTGTCACAGAGGATGTTGTGGCTCCTGCTGCTGTCGAGTCAGGTGCTGGTGGGTCGGTTGGGAATAAACCCACTATGGCTGAGGTTACTGCGGGTGGTTTCTCTGTACCTGGTCTCATGGTTTATGAGACGGGTAATTTAAGCTGTGATATCACTGTAACTACCGATAAAATGACACCTAAACAGGTCAGTGAGGGTGTTGGTGAATTGGAGATGGAAACAGAATCAATCTTCAAAGTCCCTATTAAAAGGAAAAAAGTCTATCAGAGCAAAGACATTAAACAAGTAAAAAAGACAAAACTGAGGCTGAAAGCTTAGTCTCCGATAATGACAGTGATTCCACAGATTCCAATATTTCTGATTGTTATCTTTCATCGCAAACTGAAAATGAAAATCAGACAATAGTATATAAAGTTGAGGAAATTAGCAAATTTTTGAAAGAAACAAAAGGTCTACCTGGAGTTCAAGTTGAAGAATACTTCCCTGATCGCTCAACTTTTATTAATGATGCAAAAATTCTAATGAAAGAAGGAGCTTTTGTAGATAAAGAAGTTTACCGTCTCAGAAAAATTGTGAGTAAACTGAGAAAGCAAAGCCTTAATGATGAAAAACAAGATATGCTGTAACTTCTTTTTTCCGGTAGAAATATTAGCCTTGCTGACTGTTTCTTTTAATGACTTAAGCCCATGTCTTTTTAAAACATCATTTTTTATGAGAGATTTTAAAATCAGAACCCTTAATTTAAATGGTGCTAGAGACAGTCAGAAGAGAACGTGTTTGTTTGAATTTATAAAACAAAAACATTTTGATGTTACCTTTGTTCAAGAATCACTTAGTGACTTAAAAAATGAGGTAGACTGGAAAAAAGAATGGGATGGGCAAATTATTTTGAGTCATATGTCTTCTAATAGTGGAGGAGTAGCTGTTCTGTTTTCAAAGAAGTCATTACCAATTTCTTATGAAATAGAAGAAATAGTTAAAGGCCGTTTTTTAAAAGTTAAAGCCAAGTTTGAAAACACTATAATGATTTTTTTAAATATTTATGCTCCCACAAAAGGGGCTGAAAGAATAGCTTTTTTTGATGTAATTAGTGCTGTTACGAAAGATTTAAACCCAGATGAATTATTGTTCCTTGGTGGAGATTTTAACTGTACTGAAAATGATAAATTGGACAGGAATCACTTAGAGCCACATATTGCCTCACAAAAAGCTCTCACACAATTGATAAGAGCTTTTGATTTATGTGATGTTTGGAGGAATGTGCATCACAACCACAGACAATATACTTGGGCACATTGTAGAGATAATCTCATTTCTATGGCAAGGCTGGATAGGCTTTATGTGTTTAATTATCAAGCAAATCTTGTTAGAGAATGTAAAATAATTCCAGTTGGTTTTTCAGATCACTGTTCTGTTGTCTGTAATATGTTTATTAATTCTGTGCATGTAAAGAGTGCTTATTGGCATTTTAATACATCTCTTTTAAATAATAAAAAGTTTATTGGAATTTTTAATTTGTTTTGGGAAAATTTTAAGAAACAAAAACAGTTTTATACTTCTTTGCAACAATGGTGGGATTGTGGAAAGGTCCACATTAAACAGTTGTGTCAAGAGTATGCTCTTAATGTCACTAAAGAAATGGCTCAGTCAATGAAAAAGCTAGAAAATGAAATCATAGAACTTTTGAGTACAGCTTCTACAGGTGATGGTGATTGTTTTGAAAGCAGCAAATCCAAAAAAGAATTGCTTGCAGACTTATTGGGTATGAAAGCTCAAGGGGCGTTAATCCGTTCCCGTTTTCAAAACATTTCACAAATGGATGCACCATCTAAATTTTTTTTCAATTTAGAAAGAAAGAATGGCCAAAGTCGCATCATTCATTCATTACGCTCTGATACAGGGAAAGAGCTTACTGAGCCTAGTGAAATACGCAAACATGCTGTTGTTTTCTACTCAAACCTGTACAAATGTAAATTGTCTCAAAGAGAAGATGATGACTTCACTTTTCTTAATGATCTTACGAAGATTGATGAAGAGTCCAATTCTATGCTTGAACAATCTCTGTCACAAAGTGAATTATACACTGCTATGATGAGTATGGAAAATGGAAACACTCCTGGCATTGACGGGATTCCTGTTGATTTTTACAAAATTTTATGGCCAGTGATTAGTGAAGATTTCTTTTTGGTTTTTAATGACAGTTTGAATAAAGGATTGTTACCGTTAAGTTGTAGAAGAGCTGTTATTACTTTGTTGCCTAAGAAGGGAGATCTCCAAAACATAAATAACTGGAGACCGATTTCTCTTTTATGTACAGATTATAAAATTGTGTCAAAGGCTCTAGCTACAAGGTTAAGTCAAGTTCTGAGTCAAGTTATACATTGCGATCAGAATTATTGTATACCCAATAGGTCAATCTCTGACAACATATCATTGGTCAGAGATGTTCTAGAGGTTTCAAGGTTATTTGGTGTTAATGGTGGTCTAATTTCGTTGGACCAGGAAAAAGCCTTTGACCGTGTAGAACATGCATATTTGAGAGATGTTTTAGAAGCTTTTGGTTTTAGTCAGAGTTTTATAAATATGATTGAGGCCATGTATCGTGACATTGAGAGTATACTCAAAGTCAATGGTGGTTTGAGTGCTCCTTTTGAAATTCAAAGGGGAGTTAGACAGGGATGTGCCATGTCGGGAATGCTATAGTCACTGGCCATTGAACCTCTGCTTCGTAAGTTAAGAACTGAGCTGAGTGGTTTTACTATTCCACACTGTAATGTCACGTTGCACCTTTCTGCTTATGCTGACGATGTAGTTGTTTTTATATCTAGTGCTGATGATATTGAAAAATTAGAGAATATTGTTAACCGTTTTAAAATGATTTCTTCTGCAAAAGTTAACTGGGGAAAAAGTGAGGCCCTTTTAATGGGTAATTGGAGTAGAGAAACTCCCAGTTTACCTGGAGGTTTAATCTGGAAGAAAGACGGATTTAAATATCTTGGTATTTTCTTAGGTAATGAGGATTTTGTTAGAAAGAATTGGGATTGTATGTTAGAAAAAGTCAAAGGGCTTTTACAGAAATGGAAATGGCTACTTCCCAAAATGTCGTATCGAGGTCGTACGCTTATAATTAACAATCTGGTGGGGTCCTCGTTATGGCATAAACTTGCTTGTGTTGATCCTCCTGTTGGACTTTTGCCTAAGCTTCAAGGAGAAATGGTTAATTTCTTCTGGGACAATTTGCACTGGACACCCCAAAGTGTTCTTTTCCTGCCAAGGGATGAAGGAGGTCAAGGCTTGGTAAATCTCGTCAGCAGAGGAGCGACTTATCGGCTACAGTTCATTCAGCGTCTATTGATGGGACCTCAGAATTTAGTGTGGAGACCATTAGCACAAACTATTTTAGGTGGAGTGAATGAAATGGGACTTCATGCTGCTCTTTTCTTAACGGATAATACTCTTCTGAATTTGACTGGACTACCTTTTTACAAAAGTCTTTTTAAAGCGTGGAAACTTTTTAAAAATAAATGTTGGCAGTGGTGGCTCAGTGGTTGAGGCTCAGGGTTACAGACCAGAAGGTCAGGGGTTCAAGCCCCAGCACCACCAAGATGCCACTGTTGGGCCCTTGAGCAAGGCACTTAACTCCAGGTTGCTCTGGGGGGATTGTCCCTGTAATAAGTGCACTGTAAGTCGCTTTGGATAAAAGCTGCCTGCCAAATGCATAAAAATGACAAATGAAATGGACAGAGTCAGCTACATCTCTTTTCTGGTTGCTTGAGGAACCTGTGGTGTTTGGGAGTCGCCTTGATGTGTCAGGAGATGACTTTCCAGGGCTAAAAGACTTGCTTGTGTCAAAGAAATTACTACAATTGAAAGATATCATTGACAAAGCAGGACCTGAACTAAAAAATGCAGAAACTGTTGCTATACATCTGGACATAAGATCAGTGAGATTTGTCAGAAAGTTTCTGAACAAACTGGACTTGAAATTAAACCCCAAGGAAAGAACTCTACTCGGAGATACAGTATGGGTGACATTTCCCTGACGCTAATGACTTTTTTCCAGACATCAGAATTACACCTGATCTTGAAAACACCTCATATAACAGCCCACTGTTGTGTTTGAATAAAAATGAAAATGTTGATTTTTGTACAGTTAAAGGAAAGGTGATATACAGATGTATGGTGAAGATAATAAATAAACATGCGTTAAAAGACAGAGTTGACACAGTATGGAGAGACAAGCTGGGAATGATAGAGGAAATTAAACCAGAGTGGAGAGTACTATACAAACCACCATTGACTAAAAGAGCAGGAGATCTCCAGTGGAGGATCTTACATGGTGCAATCGCTGTTAACGCTTTTGTGACGAAACTGAATCCCACTGTAAATGATTATTGTCCTTTCTGTTCAGAGAGAGAAACAATATTCCATTGTTTTATGAATTGTGACAGACTTTCTCCTTTTTGATCTTTTAGAATTTTTATTTTCTTTATTAGGGATTTGTTTTACAAAGCAATGTTTTATACTTGGTTTTAAGTATAGTAGACAACAGAAATATAAGTGTCAGTTAATGAATTTTATTGTTGGTCAAGCTAAATTAGCGATTTATATCTCCAGAAGGAATGAAATAGAACAGAGGAATGCACAACAACTTGTATCAGTTCTTAAGAATATGTTTAAATCAAGAATTCTTGTTGATTTTAATTATTACAAAATGATGAATGCAATCAATGGTTTTGAGATTGAATGGTGTCGTGATGTTGGTATGTGTTCCGTACTAAATGATGAGTTATTTTTTATACGTGAATTAAGGTAGTTAAAATCATGTAGTGTTTTTTGTTTGTTTTCTTGTTTGTTGTTTGGCCTTGAAATAACAGTTTTTTTTTAATAAAGAGTTTTAAAACTCTCACTGTCTCTCTCTCCCTCTCTCTCTCTCTCTCTCTCTCTCTCTCTCTCGACAGAACTTTATAAACTCTCCCCTCCTCCAGTTGTCGTCACTCAAGATAGTTTAGTTGAAATATCTGGTGATTTCAGACTTGTGGAGAGTTATTTCAATGAATAATGTTTCACACATGGCTTTTATTGTGTTTGTTCTTGTGGCATGTGGTCGGTAAGTCAACTTTCTTTCTTATTTATTGACAGTTTATTGTAAAGGACTATCAACATCATTGTTTGCTGTTTTTCTGAGAAATATTCAGTTGATCTGTGTAAATAACACTTTATATCATCAATAAATGATTGTATTAAATGTAACGTTTTGAAGACATCATATCATCAGACTCATTTTACTTTCAGTCAGTATCATTACACAAATATTTCTGTTTGTATTTGCTGTTATTTCAGTGGAGAACTATTGAACATCTTATTCATTTATCAGTTTTCATGAATCTGTTTCAACACTTCATTGACTACAAGTTATTCCTCATTTAATGTGTGCAAAACGTGTTTCAAAGATCAAAATAAAAGTTCAAGTTCACATTGTTTGTTGTGCAGGTGTGTTTGATGTTGATCCAGATAAAGTGAAGTCAGTGTCAGTGATGGAGGGAGATTCTGTCACTTTACACACTGATCTTACTCAAATACAAGATGGTGATGAGATCGACTGGAGGATTATACCTGAACACATTCGTATCGCTAGAATCAAGAGAAAGATCTTCAATACATATGATGATGTTCTTGATGGGAGATTCAGAGGTCGACTGTATCTGAACCATCAGACTGGAGATCTCACCATCACAAACATCACAACTGAACACACTGGACTTTATCAACTAAACATCATAACTGGGAAGAAAACGACAAATTATTTCAGTGTCACAGTTTCTGGTGAGTGTTACAGTGTCGTCTGTCTTCATCATTATATTAATAATCATTTTCAGAATCTATAAAGATATTTCAGACTGATTCATATATTTGAAATGATATTAATAGATTCAGTCAGATTATTATTTTCTTTCTAATGATCGTGTATTATGTCATTTATCTGACAGTATAATAACTATAAAACAACGTTTCTTTCCTCTATATTTACTTTTCTACATTTGATGTCTGTAATTTCTTCTTGATTAAATCTATTCTCAGATCGTATCGGTGTAAAACTGCAGATGTTGTTGCTCTTGTTTGATAAATGACTTGTTATGTTCATCATTTCTGTGTCACAAAAGCATCTGCGGCATCATCACATGTTCTATAACATGATATACTGGAGTAATATGAGGCACGAGTGTTTGTTTAGCATTGTTTATTCTTATTCTCTTACGTTCATCGTTTTATCCTTTATTATTTTATCATGTTTCAGGTTTTTCCTCTTTTCTTCTGTTTCATCTGTGTGTATTTTACCTGTTGCTGCTGGCGCCGAGCTCGAGTCTGTGTTTGTAGCCTGCTAGTTTTAGCATCGCTTAAATATCTGTTTTCAGCCTTTAATCCTTCACATCGTATTATTCTCTTATCGCGATTCAACTGCGCACATATTCCACCTGCATCAGATTTCTATTTGATCACGATTAAACTGCGGACATTTTCCATCATGCACACGTTTTTCTCATCTGTGTTACACGGATTATTGCATCGAGCTCAAAGCACCGTTTATCAAGAACAAACAACAACAAACAATTTGCGGTAAGTCATGGCATTCCTGCATTGCATGTCACATGTTTACTATAGCTTCTTCCGTCAGCAGTGAGGGATTCACATGTGATAAATGTAAGGAATTAGTCAGGCTGACGGAGAAGATTAATGAGTTAGAGACTCTCATCTGAACGCTAGTGGAGGTCAGTGAGAAAGAGAAGCCGCTAGGGCTGCACAATTAATCAAAATAAAATCGAAACTGCGATATGAAGACTGCGATTTAATTAAATAAATGTAACAGACTTAATTTTGGATTTAGTTAATTGTTGTTGCATTGAGTGTACACTCTATGGTGTATGTGTGTGTGTGCAGTACATTATCCCTCGGGCTTGCCGTAAATGGTGAGTGGGCATGCGCACTGGGGCTGGTTGTTCTGTTGTGCTTATGTCCGGTTTCTTCCACTACTGGTGTGTAAGTTAATAAAGAGAGAAGCACGGATTAAAACTCTGGCCGCAGTCGCTTGTTATTTTCTTATTTCTAAGTATCTAGGCTGAACTCCACGCTAACGCTCGGTTACATGAATAAATATTCTGTTCCCTTCAAAGTGTATTTGTGCTGCTCTGTCCGGTCTATATTAAATTAGAGCATTATTACAGTGTTTTCAGAGCGGTTCTGTGCTCCACAACTCTCTCTCTAATGCTTACAGTAACAGAAGTGAGTTCGGTTCCGTTTGTTTACGTGCGCTAAACGCTTTATTTACACTAAACCGGCGATCCTGCGTGGAAGCGTTTATTATTATTATTATCTCGTGGTAGCAGCATCTCAGTCTCCGCAAGACACAGATATCATAATAATAACGCTGAATACAAGATGAGTATAATTCAAACATCTTTATTAAATGATTGTTGAGCAAACAGCATTAACAGAAACACCTGCAGAGTCCAGAAACTTCTCTTCATTCTCCTTTATTTGTTTACCTCTCACGAGAGAGCGTGTCGCACTTATTACACTCCCATGGAAACAAGTGAAAGCGGAACTAATATTACCAACATCCAACACAATGAAAAGGAACATAAATATAATAAATCAAATATTGAGTTACTATAATATAGGGCAAATGTTCACTTTAAATGTAATTACACCAATGGATTATCAGTTCAACTTCAGTTTGACATTAAGCCTCATTCTTTAGGATATCTTATATACAGTAAAGAATAATTTGTATAAGCCTACTAGTTTTTAAGGCCTAGAATAATTAGTAACATCTATACTTTAAAATTATATTTTGTGTATACTGAATTATTGACTGACAGCAACAACTATTGGAAATGTAGTTAACAGTGACGTTGAGCAGAAGGTTTACATATAACCAGTTCTGACAGCTGCTGATAAAAGTTAAATGATCAACATCGACTGATGAGATAAAATTGGAGATCGTATCGGATGTTAAAATCCTGATTGGAGCATATATATATATATATATTACAACCGTTCTCACGTTCATATACTTTTCAGAACTAAAGGGGACATGTCATTATTTACATACAGTAAAATCACTGAATAAACTCATTCAGTTTGTATACATGTTTATTTTTGTTACAATTCACATCTTGTTCAATGTCCAACATGAGTGTTTTCAGATGATACAGTCAGTGTTTTTCAGGAGTCTTGTATGGGAAGAATATGATTATTCACAATCACATGGAGGTGGCTGACATCTTAAACAATATAAGTAGGGGCAGACGCAGCACATCCTCAGATATAGTCCCATGTACTGTCCATATACAGTATAACACTATTCCTCAAGATACTAAATACATAAATAAATCCCCACTTAAGTTTGAACATGAGAATTTATATTCTTCAACCTATGATTTCAGGAGAACATGGATCACCTTTGTTTCCTCACTTCTCTCTTCTTCTACACCTCTTTATTTCTATATGCTTCTACTACTCTAAACTTGTATGTCGCCCTCTAGTGTCTGTTTTGTGTATAACATCACATCTACTAAAACATAGTGACAGCTTCAGAGTGTTACAAATATAGATATCCTTGTCTAAAGTTTATAAATCATATGTTTTTGTGGAATGTTTTTTTTTTTTTTACATATTAATCACCGTCATAATAAACACTGAAAATAAATCAGTCCACAAATGAGATTAATGGAGATCAATGTGTGTGTTTATTTCTCATATTTTCCAGGTCGTCTGCCGGTTCCTGTGATCATCAGAGACTCTTCTCAATGTTCTTCAAGCTCTAAATGTGTGTTGGTGTGTTCAGTGGTGAATGTGACACAGGTGACTCTCTCCTGGTACAAAGGAAACAGTTTATTGTCCTCCATCAGTGTGTCTGATCTCAACAGAAGTCTCTCTCTACATCTGGAGTGTGGCGATGATTCTTACAGCTGTGTGATCAACAATCCCATCAGAAATCAGACTAAACATCTCAACATTACTGAAGTCTGTCAGCCGTGTTCAGGTACATCAGAGCTGATATTAATGTTTATTTACTGTAGATTCATTCATCATCATGTCGATCACTCATTTCATGTTCAGTGAATCTGTTTCACGTGCTGAATAAAAATTATTGTGAAAAATTAATATATATTTATATATTTATACACTGGTGGCCAAAAGTTTGGAATAATGTACATTTGTGCTCTTATGGAAACAAGGTTTCCGCAGGTCCTTAAAAGTCTTAAGCTGCGTTCACACCTCCAGCGACATCATCCCATTCATTTTCAATGAGAGCACAGCGACTTCCGGCGACACGAGCAGCTCATCAAACTGGGTCCCGTCAATGTTGTGCCACATTATTCCAATCTTTTGGCCGCAGTGTAGGTTAAACCCCAGTGACTCATAATAATGCATTTTTCTCTAAGCTGATAGTTTGTTAAACATGTCCCTGAGCAACTAACAGAGTCTTCTGAACAGATTTCTCATGGCTAATAAAAGACTACCTCCTTGGTTGTGGTTGTGGTTGTGGTTTCACTGAAGCTGTGATCCGATTGGTCATCTCTGGTCTGGTGGGCGTGGCTGCTGTTGCTGTACTGGTTTATGACATCAGATCTAAAAGTGTTGGACAGAAGATGAGAGAGCAGACATCATCACTCAAGTAAATAACAGATGAATAAGATATTCAATCATCAGGAAGCTAGAGGGAGAATTTATTGAACATCTGGATCCATTCAGAGCATGTCAGCAATTTCCTCTTCCCTCTCCAAGCATCCTCCAGTCATCCTCCAGACATCCACCAAACATCCTCCAAACTCTCTCCAAACTCTCCCGTCCAACTCCAGAGGAGTAAGAATGATGAAACGACAGAGATCAAGTTTTCAACAGTTTTTAGCTAATGATGGCCCTGTTGCTGTCGCATCTCGTTTTATCACTCCCTCTACTGCTACATTGTGGCTCCATTAAAAATTAGGAAGAAAAAAGTCAAGGCTCAGCCCTGGTTGAATAGTAATACCCGTGCTCTTAGGCAGGAGTGCAGGAAGGCTGAGCGAAAGTGGCTTAAAGATAAACTACAAGTGTCCTATGAAATTTTGAGAGACTGTTTGACTAAATTTCAAAGAGCAGTTAAATTAGCCAGATCAAGCTATTTTTCTAATATAATTTCAAAGAACTGTCATAATGCTAAAGTTCTCTTTTCTACTATTACATCATTTCTTCATCCAGTTGCCCTTACACCCATCTCCCCTTCGGTGGACACATGTGAACAGTTTTTAACATTTTTTACTGTTAAAATTTCTGGTATACGCTCACAGATCTTATCTGCTAGCAATGATCCTGTTACCTATCCTGTTCTGCAAAATCTGTTGACCTGTTTTGTACCTGTGTCCCTGTCTCAACTCAAACATATAATTGCACATATGAAGCCTACGGGTTCTATGTGTGATGTTATTCCATCCACTTTGTTTAAAGAGGTGGTGGAATCAATTGGTCCAAGCGTGTTATCGATTGTTAACAGTAGCCTGACCACTGGTATTGTTCCCAACTGCTTCAAGCATGCTGTTATTCAGCCTCTTCTTAAGAAAGCAAACCTTGATTCATCTGATATGAACAGCTTTAGACCTATATCAAAATTATCCTTTATGACAAAAATATTAGAGAAGACGGTGCTTGCACAATTAAATGATTTTTTAGCCATCAATAATTTGCTCAGGTTCAGTCAGGTTTCAGAGCTGGTCATAGCACAGATTCCGCTCTGTTGAGAGTCTTAAATGCTATTTTATTAGGTGTGGATTCTGGTAGTCCTGTTGGTCTTCTGCTGCTGGATCTTAGTGCCGCTTTCGATACGTTTGATCATGACATACTTCTCAATCGCCTAAGAGACCAGGTTGGTATTCAGGGGTTAGCCTTGGATTGGGTCTCTTCATATCTGAAGGGTAGAACGATTTCAGTCTGTTTAGAGAACTGTTCTTCATCAGTTGTTCCTTTAACATGTGGGGTCCCGCAGGGCTCCATCTTGGGACCCATTTTATTCTCCCTCTACATGCTTCTGTTAGGAAAGATCTTTGAGAGGCATGGCATACACTATCATCTGTATGCTGATGACTCTCAACTTTACTTTCCTATTAAACAAGGGAATCAAACCTCTTTTGAGTCTCTGCATAAATGCATGGCCGATGTGAAGTGTTGGCTGGCAAACAACTGTCTCCAATTAAACGAGGATAAGTCAGAGTTTATTGTTTTTGGTCAAAGGGGATGTGAGGTAAATTTAGAAAGAAATTTGTCACTGCTTCCAGGGAAAAAACTTCCCTATGTGAAAAACCTGGGTGTTATATTTGACTCTGAGCTCAAGTTTGATCGACAAATAAATGCTGTGGTTAAAAATAGATCTATAGCAAAGTTGAAGCCCATCCTTTCTTTTGATGATTTGGAGAAGGTTGTGCATGCTTTTGTGTCTTCTCGATTGGACTATTGTAATGCTTTGTATCTGGGTGTGAGTCAGGCCTCTCTCTCTCGCCTGCAGCTGGTCCAGAATTCAGCTGCTAGGCTTTTAACTGGAACCAGGAAAAGAGACCATATCACCCCAGTATTGATTTCACTACATTGGTTACCGATCCAATACAGAATCAAGTACAAAGTGTTGATGTATGTGTTTAAGGCTCTTCATGGTCTTGCACCTGAGTACATCTCTGCCTTAATAAGTTTGAATCAACCTTCAAGGTCTCTCCGCTCTAGTGATCAGCTGTGTCTATCAGTTCCTCGATCTCGCCTAAAAACTAAAGGTGAGAGAGCTTTTGCGGTGGCAGCCCCTAGACTTTGGAATGAGCTTCCATTGGTCATAAAATCATCTCCGTCTCTTTCCAGGGGGCCTTAAAAACGTATTTATTTTCCCTAGCTTTTAATTAATTGCATTATAAATTGTACTAGGTAAATTTTATCTTATTCTTGTTTTATTGGTTTTAAAAGTTTTTTGCATTCTTAAGCTGTATTAATGTGATTTTACTTATTTGTTGTAGCTCCATGTACAGCACTTTGGTACCCAGTGTGGTTTTTGAAAGTGCTCTATAAATAAAATTGAGTTGAGTTGAGTTACACTCTACATCAAATCTTTGGTCGTGTCCACACTCTCATTCATCCTGTCGGTCATAAAAGTTGACCAAACAAGAAAATTCTGTCAAACCTGTATAACTTTCATGAAACAAAAGGAGATGTTCTTCTCAATCACCATTAGGACTAGAGGTCGACCGATATAGGATTTTGCCGATAACTATGTTGGGACGACAAGCCGATAACCGATTAATCGGCCGATAGTTTTTAAAATTGATACTGAATGAAAAAACAACATTTAAAGTAGAGATGCACCGATACCACTTTTTCTCTTCCGATTGTGATACCGGAAATCTCAGTATCGGCCGATCCCGATCCGATAACAGTGTTGATATTTGCATAATCAGTTTAGAATATCTTTACATTATTGTGTGGAATAATTGGGAGATCTCTTTAATATGTAAAGAAACACAAACCTCTAACGACACATTATTTCAATATAAATGTATCGACAGCAGACCCTTCCCAGCCGCTCCAGCACCGGACACAACGAGACACAACGGGACACAATGGGGGAAATTATCGGTGTGGATTTTTGCTGATAACCGAAAGTTACAGAAATCATTATCGGTGCAGATTAATTGGCGAAACCGATATATCGGTCGACCTCTAATTAGGACTGCACAATTAATCAGAACAATAATCAATGTTATAATTATGGATTCACTAATTGTGAAAAGTGTCAATTACAGTTTTACATGCATTAAAGTTTCTCTGAACATGTTTGTTTGCAGTACTTTTATAATCTGTGTGTGTGTGTGTGTGTGTGTGTGTGTGTGTGTGTGTGTGTGTGTATGAGTGTGAGTGTGTGTGTGGGTGTATGAGTGTGAGTTTGTGTGTGTGTGTGTGTGTGTGTGTGGGCTTGTTTATGTGGTTTGAGAACATTTTTTTAGGTTACAAATTAGTAATTACAAGGGCATTATGCTATAAATGTGGTTTATGAGGACATTTCTATTGTCCCCATAATTCAAATCGCTTAAAAATCATACTAAACAATGTTTTATTGAAAATGTAAAAATGCAGAAAGTTTTTTGTGAGGGTTAGGTTTAAGGGTAGGGTTAGGGTATAGAATCTATAGTTTGTACAGAATAAAAATCATTATGTCTATGGAGAGTCCTCATAAGGATAGCTGCACCAACATGTGTGAGTGTGTGTGTGTGTGTATGAATGTCTGTGTGTGTGTGTATGAATGTGTGTGTGTGTGTGTGTATGAGTGTGTGTATGAGTGTGTGTGTGTGTGTGTGTGTGTGTGTGTGTATGAGTGTGTGTATGAGTGTGTGTGTGTGAGTGTGTGTGTGTATGAGTGTTAGTGTGTGTATGTGTGTGTGTGTCTGTTTAGTAAGAGGTCACTGACCTGAGCACAGGACAGAAAGAGAGACTTGTCCACAAGAGAACAGGACACACAACTGACCGGCTGAGAGAGCGAGAGAGAGAGAGGTTTTAACAAGACTTTATTATTTACATAATAAAAACATTATTCACAACATCATCAAATACTCATAAAAAAAATAATATAAATTAAAAATTCAGAACCAACTGACCCTCATCAATTACACACAAAACATTTTCAAATGTTAAAATATCACCAAATATCATCAAAACACCCCTCATTTTTTATAAGATTATAATATACGAACTCAATATTTAACCTTCAAGGTTCGTGAACATTAATTCAGCATCAGCACTAAGAAGATTCAGCCCTTCATTCTTTCTCGTCTTCCAAATTGCTAATTTTGCAGTTCTGATCAAGTAGTTTAACAAACACGCTTTCCTTCTGATTAAGAATCTGTACATCACACCCCAATAAACACTTCTTCTAAGAATCTCTCATCAAATGCTTGAAACCATCTATCAAGAAGATTAAAAGACCTTTCAACCTATTACATCTTAAAAACAAATGTTCCAAATCTTCTACTATTCCACCAAACCTACACCGTTCACCCACTGCTGGATTCAAGTGTGCCACGTGTCTGTCAGTAGCTATCAGCCCGTGAATAAGCCTCCACTGCAGATCAGCAGTGGCTTCTCTATGGGAGGCTTATACAGGGCTCTCCACCTGTCCCTCACAAGTCTGGCTTCAACAAACCTGGCCACCTGGAGGTTTTTTGTCCTTTAAGAGAGTCCTGGTGTAAAACTTTGACTGTAGAGTAATATATTGCTTTTTTGATGCAGACTCAAAATATTCTAGCTGGGGGTTTTAAAAGACAGAATTGACCCCACATCTTCATCTTCATTTTCCATCTTTATAAGATGAGAGATTTTAATTCCTGGGAGTTCCTGTTCATTAGGTCATGTCCATCAAAGTTCTTCTCCCAATGTACTTTCTGTAACTACTTGGTAAGGTATTGACAATCTCCTCAATCAACCTTTCTGTCAAACGTGAAGATCTTAAGCCAGTCATTTCTTTAAGTTCCTCCAACGACTTCCATCCATCTCTATTCAAGAGATGTCCCAGCTTGACAATTCCATTTCTCTGTAAGCATGCACTTACACTTACGGAAGACAAAAGTCTTGTTTGAATCATTGGATTAAAAAATAATGGTTCCTCTAGAACCCGGTTCCCAGGTTCATCAACCTCTCTTTCAACTTTAAAAACAGTTCTCCACGAATGCAACATTGTCCGGTAAAAATGTGACATCTCAGACATGTTTATCTTCTCCAGGTTCATTAAAAATAAATGTCTATCCAATCCAAGACCCCCACTTTTTTGAAGAAATGCCTTTGCAGTCTGAGACCAAACCAAGTCCTTATGGTAGAGAAGTCTCTGTGCTGCTTGGATTCTGAAAGCACAGATTCTGCTCCTCACGTCCACCAGACCTTGGCCTCCTTCTTGAACCGGAAGATACAGTGCTGCTGCGGGAATCCAGTGTTCTCCACTCCAGAAGAAATTCACAAAAGTCCTTTGTATCCTGCAGATCAACTCATCAGGTGGCTCCAGTACCACAAGTCTATGCCACAAGATAGAGGCAGCCAGGTTATTTACCACCAGAACTCTTCCTCTGTACGACAATTGTGGTAATAGACATTTCCATTTAGACAATCGAGCATTCACCTTTTCCAGCATTCCCTCCCAATTTTTTCCTTTAAATATTGTATTTCCTAAAAAACACCTAAAATTTTTAACCCTTCTCTTACCCAAAGCAATCCACTCGGTAAAATTGGAGGTCCTAACCCTCCCCACTGACCAATAATAAGCCCTTCACTTTTCCCCAGTTCATTTTTTGCTGAAGATGCCCGCTCATATTTTCTAATAATTTCCGTTAAAATGTCAACATCATTTTGACTCAGTGATAAAGACTGTGATATAGATCCGCATAAGCAGATAATGACACCTTACTACTACTGTTTATACCAGGAAGTAAAATTCCTTTCAGATCTCTCCTTTTCCTACACAACAAAGGCTGAATTGCGAGACTATACAATTGTCCAGAACGTGGGCAACCTTGCCTAATACCCCTTGATACCGGTATTGGTGCACTTAATCCTCCACCAGCTTTAACCATCACAAAAACATTTGAATATAACAACTTAATATAAGATATAAAATTCTCTCCAAATCCAAATTGTTTTAAAACTTTAAGAAGATACACATGATCAACCCGATCGAATGCTTTCTCTTGATCCAAACCCAGGTTTAAATGATTATATACCCGGGTTTAAATGATTAAATTGGTTAAAATCAATTACATCCCTTAATAAAAAAATATTATACATGATTGACCTTTTGGGAATGCAATACGTCTGGTCATTTTGAACCAATAACTCTAAATAACACTTAAACCTGTTTGCTAAACACTTATTTTGCTAAACACTGTATTTTATAGTCCAAACACAATAGAGAAACTGGTCTCCAATTCTTTAGAAGACCTAGATTTCCTTTTTTTGGAAGCAAAGACAGTACAGCTATTCGGCAGCTGATAGGAAGTGTTCCACTTTTGATGCTTTGAATGAGTACTTCATACAGATCTTGTCCTAATACATTCCAAAAAGCTTGGTAAAACTCAACTGGCAGTCCATCAATTCCCGGAGAACGTCCTCTTGATAACTGTTTCATTGCTTCTGTAATCTCCTGAAAAGTTATTTGACTGTCTAGTGATTTTCTCCCCTCCTCTTTCACCTGAGGTAAATCACTCAGCAAATCAGAAGCACTCTCAACTTCACAGTTCTCAGCGTCAAACAGTTTTTTTGTAAAAGTTAACTGCCAGCTTCTTTATGTCCTCAGGGTCTGATGTTATCGTCCCATCAGGCCTTTGAAGATGATATATTCGTTTTTCTTGTGAGCTTTTCTTTTCAAGGTTGAAAAAGAATGATGTAGGAGCGTCCATGTCTTTAATAGAACAGATTCTCGCCCTTACAATTGCTCCTTTCACTTGCTCCTGTAATAACGAGCCGAGTTCTTTCTTTTTCTTATTCAACAGCTCACTCTGCCCAGTTCCTTTATTATTAAAAATAGTACTTTCCATTCTTTGAATGTCTTTCTCCAAGCTTTTTACTGCAAACTTCACCCTTGAATGTATTATGTGAACTATAATTTTGACAAAATATTCTTATATTTACTTTGCCAACATCCCACCACTGACATGTTTTCAAAAGAATCTTTCTGCATTTGCCATTTATTCCAGAATAATTTAAACCCATCACAAAATAAAGCATCTTGTAATAATTTAACATTAAAATGCCAAAAATAATTTGGCTTTGTAATTACCTTCATGTTTAAATCAAATAAAACCAAGTGGTGATCTGAAAACCCAACAGGTAAAATAACAGCATTCATCACCTTATTATTCCATGTTTTATCAATATAAAATCTGTCTTGCCCCACTAACCCTATTCTCAGAAGCTTTAACCCATGTATATTGTCTAATTCCTATATTTCTTTTCCTCCAAATATCAAATTAAGCTCTTTTATATTTTTTTATAATACCACACTTGACTCATTATGAGGTTCCTCCCCATTCCTATCAATTATAAAATCAACAGTACAATTCCAGTCACCTCCGATGATAACACACACCTGATCTCCAATTTTTTGAACAGCATTTTTTAGTTTCGTAAAAACCTCCACCCGCTCAGGCCCAATATTTGGTGCATAAACATTTATAAGCACAAACACAGTTCCCTAAATTTATATATGCATTAATAATCCTTTCCCCTTTACAAATTCTTCTACAACTAAAATATTTATATTTTTTGAGAAAAATATTGCTACACCAGAACTCAAATTTGTCCCATGGCTTAGCACACATTTTCCTTCCCACCATCTGTCCCATTCCGACTCATTTTCTGTATTAGAATGTGTTTCTTGTAAAAAACAATATCCACCTTCTTAATTCTAAATAATTCTGACACCATTGCCAATTTATTTCCATCCCTACCCCCATTTATATTTAAGGAGCCAGCTCTCAAAAACTCCATAAAAGGGAAAAAAATAAAGCGGACAGAAATAGAGTGAAAAAGACAAAAGAATAGCCGACACCCTGTGTGTTTTAATCATTTTGTGAAGCGTTTGCCTTACTCTCTTAACTTCGTTAAGATCTTCCTCAACCGAAATCTTTTCTGCTTGCTAAGAGCCTCATGACTAACGTTTCTTTGTAACAAAGTCACCGACACTATAAATTTCCCTATATCTGGGAAGAAATCTTTGACTTCCACAGTCTTTCCAAAAGTTGTATCTAGAAAAGTATTTATTTCTTGCAGTGTAAATGTGTCCTCCATGATTTGTGAACCAATATCTGAAATTTCAGAGAAATTGTCATCATCTCCCATTTCAGAATCAGTACCCATTTCAACACTGTTAAATACTTCAGCATCGTCAGTTTGAACCATTTCAACATTTATTTTTCCTTTGTTGACATCATCAGTCATCACACTACTTTCCCCCATTTTAGATGCATCGTTTTGTCCAATAGAAATCTCGTTTTCATTAACATCATCTTTCTGATCATTACTGTCAATCAAATCAGCATTAACAACATTCCTTTCCTCTGTAATCTGAGTTGGTACTTTCTCATAATTTATTCCATCAGTATCAATCTGGACATCTTCATTTTTTTCCTGAACATCCTCAGCAGCAGCACTATGTTCAGCTACCTCTTCCTGCCTATCCTGGGCCTTATGTGGGCACGCCATCCTCTTATGCCCAATATCCCCACACTCAAAGCATTTCATGCTACCAGTATTAGTGTAAACCACATACGTTTTTCCCTCGTGGCCAACTCTAAACGATACATCCAGCTCTGGCTGATTCAAAAACATAAACACTTGCCTCCTGAAAGACATAACGTGCTTCAAAGCTTCATTTCTGCATCTCAGTGGAACAGTTCTAATCCCACTTGCAAACTTTCCATATCTCGCTAATGCTCTTTCAATTTCATCATTTTGAATGAAAGGGGGAACATTAGACACGGTTATACGGGTCGTCGGCGTTACCAGCGGTGAAATGGTAAGAAAATCTCCACCTACCACAATTCCTTCGCTTATCAACCGATTTGCCAATTCTTCCTCCTTTACAAGCACCACTACCACCTTATTCATCCTCGACGGCGAAGAAATGTTTTCATATCCGATTAGATCTCCAACCACCAGTAACACATCCTCCACCGTCACGCCTTGTGCAGGCACACACCTGATGCCGTGACGGAGTGACACAGGTGACACCACCACCTCCGCAGCCGCGGTGTGAGACGCCATCTCGGTGCCGCCACAAAAGTTTCCAAATAAACAAAGTCCCTTAGTCAAAAAAATTAATTCCTCTTCTAATATATTTTAATTTACGTGCAGTAAAAAATAGAAATACGAGAAAAAACAAAACTCCCGTAATCCCCGTGAAGCCCCTCACGCACACCCCAAACGCTCCCAGCATACACCAGAAAGAGAGAGCGAGAAAGAGAGACACAGAGAAAGAGAGACACAGAGAGACGTTTTTTGACGTTTATACCTCTTTATTTATACAAATTGTTCTTCTTTCAAAGAACAAATAACAAACACCATCAAATACAACACATCGTGTACAAATACAAAACTATACCAATATACAACACTAAAAATAATAACTGAAACCTACACAAGTTTTTTTTTAAAAACCAACCACAAGTAATTTAAAAAATACTTTAAAATTAAATAAAAAATGTAAAATTAGGTTTTCCTCATAATCTATAGTACACAAAACTTCACTAAAACCCCATGTTTCCATAAAACAAACCAGATTTTTAGTCAGTTTAAAATAGACAAACTCCGCTCTGATCCTTGAAGCCACAGAAGCTCTTATAATTATCTCTGGATCTACAAAAACATTTTCTTTTAAAAATGTTTTCCTTGTTACCAAATTGCCAATTTTGTTTTGCCTATTAGATAGTTAATTAAACCAACTCTTCGCCTGTCTGCAGCCTTATAGTTTGGTCCAAAAATAAAAATGTTTTCTTTAAAATCTTCACCAAGTTTTTCAAACCAGCTTTCTAACATCAGAAAAACACCTCTCAATCTTGAACAATATAAAAAAAGATGATCAATTGATTCCTCTCGATCACAAAAAGGACATTTCTTCTCTACAGTGGGGTCGATGTGTGCCACGTGTCTGTTTGTAGCTATTGCCCAATGTATAATTCTCCACTGTAGATCTGCAGTTCGGTTTCAATGGGAGATTTATACAATGACCTCCAGCACCTTTTAGGAGAAGAGTTTGGCCCTAACAAATCTGACCACTTTGTTTCTTTACAGTCCTTCAAAAGTGATTGATGAGCAACTTTTACACTTGTGAGGTATAACGCTTTCTTTGAAGTCTCTCTGAAGCCATGAAGCTCTGGAGTCCAGAAAGAAAGGATTGATTCCTCTTGTGGCTCCTCTTCAACCAAAGCTGAAACAATGAGTTCAGGAAAGTTGTCCTCGTGTATCTCATACTCGTCTATATTCGAGTCCTCCTCTCCTGACTTTTGTCGATAGACAGAAGGAAAAAAAGAGAAGATCTCATCCATTACATGTTTCATGAATCTGACAGACTTTATTCCTGTCAGATTGCACATTTCCTCAGGGCTTTTCCACTCATCATCGTTTTTCAAGTCCATTATCCGTGTGCATCCAGATCTTGCCATGATTTTCTGAAGGCTTTTGGTATTGAGCACCTTTGCTTGTAGTACAGGATTATTAAAAAGTGGTTCATTGTTTTTCCAGTGTTCAGAGTTAGACAGGTTTCTATTCACGTGGAAGTTTGAAGTCCATGTTCTTAAAATTGTTCTATAAAAAGCAGACGTGTCTTTTAAGTCCATTTCTGTAAGATTCATTAAAAACAAATGCAAATCATATTTAAAAACATCAACTTTGTGTAAAAGGACTTTTGCGGTGTCAGTCCAACATCTTCCATTCGAATACAGTAACTTTTGTGCTGCCTGCAGCCTGAAAGTCTTTATTCTGCTTTTAATATCTATTAGTCCTTGTCCACCTTCATTTACTGGTAAGAAAAGAATGGCAGCTTTAGTCCAGTGTTGTCCGGTCCAAAAGAAATCCACTAATCGTTTCTGTAGTTCATGAATAATATCATTTGGAGGATCCAGGACGTTCATTTTGTGCCACAGTGCCGAAGCTGCTAGATTATTTGCAACCAAAACTCTTCCCCTATAGGAAAGCTGTGGTAGCACCCAAGACCATTTAGACAACCGGCTACACATCTTCTCCACCATTCCTTCCCAATTTTTAATCTTAAATGTTTCAGTTCCTAAAAAAACTCCTAAAACTTTCAGACCCTCTTGACTCCACTTAACACCACCTGGAAGTACTGGTGGGTGTTTTTTTATATTTTCTCCACAAAAAAAGCCTTCACACTTTTCCCAGTTCACTTTAGCTGATGAGGCATTTTCATAAACATTCAATGTTTCTTTTAAAACAGACACATCTCTCTCATCCTTAATAAAAATTGTAACATCATCAGCATAGGCAACAAACTTAATAGGCCTTTCCACATTTTGTTCAACTGAAAACCCTTGTAGTGTTTTTCCTAATTTACAAAGTAAAGGTGCTATAGCCAAAGAATACAACATCCCAGATAATGGGCATCCTTGTCTGATTCCATGATGGGAAAATAAAGCTGAAGCACGGACGAACATAAAGAAACTACACGGGTTGGGGAAACATCCACGAAGGGCAGAACGAACACGAATAAACATCCAGAGAATGAGAAGACCAAGAGTAAACAACAGGGAACGGGAACAGCGAACGTGAAACGACACATACATCAACGATTGACAATAACTGAACAAAGAACCAGGGTTTAAATACAGAAAGGAACAAACAAGGGAACGATCACATAATGATGTCACATACCAGACAATTTCAAAAATATTGTCAAATATAGCTACGATAAAAAAATGCAAAAAAGTAGATAGAATTTTACAGCCATGGAGGAGCAGTTCACTTACATTACAAGGTAGGGTCACATTGATTAACTCATTGGTAATCCCCCAATTTGTTTATTTAATAACGACCCTTCCAACTCCTGACACGTACTTTGTTAAATGCTTTGAACAAAACATGTTTACATTTTTATGGAATAGTAAACCAGATAAAATTAAGAGACAATATTTATACAATTCATATGAAAATGGTGGACTAAATCTAAAAAATGTTCAAGCAATGAATAGTTCGATAAAGGCTTCTTGGGTTAATAAAATATATAATCACAGACAATGGCTTACCAGTAAAAGATTATATACATTTTTTTATTTCTTTGGTTCGGATTTATTTCCTTTTTTCAACTAAAATCATTACATATCAAAGAAATATTTCAGAATCAATTAAAAGAACTTTCTCCTTTTTTAAAGACGTATTTAAAGAATGGTTGAATTTCCAGTACCATCCTCCTGATACTCCAGATGACATGCAGAATCAGATACTATGGATGAACTCTGAAATTACTATAGGAGACCAACCACTTTTGTGGAATATATGTATTCAAAATGGTTTAATCTTTGTGAATGACTTTTTAGATACATCTGGTCACATTATTTCATTTTATGATTTCTCAATACAATTTAATGAATGTTTGGATTTGTATCGATACAATCGGATTCTTTCAGCAATTCCAATTGGCTGGAAACAAAAAATACAAAATAAACACAAGCAATTGGTTTCTCTCCCAAAAGTACGATGCTGGAAATGGTTACATAATATAAAAATAAATAAAATAATTTACAATTGGAATTTATATTCTGCAGGATTTGCACTTTTTCCTCACAGGGTCTGTCAGTACTGGGAAGATGAAATCAATGTATCAATTCCATGGAAAGAATATTTTAGATCAATTTATAACACTACTGTAGATTCATATTGAAGAATATTGCAACTAAAACATTTTTATATTTATATCACATTGAAAATAATCCATATTGCAGATTTTGTGAGGAAGAAGAGGAAGACCTATGGCATTTATTTAACTTTTGCCCAGTAGTATATAAATTCTGGTCAAGTGTCCAAGTTTGGTTAAAGACGGCTAGAATGGAATTTAACACCTCAAACTATTGTACTTGGTCATTTTACAGGTAGTTTGCTTGTGATAAATACCATTTTATTAATAGGTAAAATGTTTATTTTTAAAACAAAAGGATCATCATGCTTGTGTTTAGGTTACTTTAAGAATGTTATAAGGTCGCATCTTCTTTTAGAAAAGATAATAGCAGAAAGCAACAATAAATTAGATGAATATAACAAAAAATGGAATAATATTCTATGTTTATTATAAGTATATGAAACCTTTTCTCATGTATGTTGTTGGGGTATGAATGTGAGGATGAATGTATAAGCATGTAGTGTGATTTGGGTCTGTAATTGTATTTCTTATTAAATAAAGATTAAAAAAAAAACAACAAAAAAAAAAACAAGGGAATGAGGAACACCTGGGGGAAACAATCAGGGAGGGAGAAACATTCAGGGGAACAACAATCATAACAAGAAACTACAAAGGACTACAAAACCCAAACAGGAAATAGGAACTAAACTAAACTTCAACATAAAAGCACAGAAGCAAAAGACAACAGAGAACATGACACCAACTCTGTCAAAGGCTTTTTCTTGATCAATGGCAAAAATTCCCCCACTTTCTCCGTTCATTCTTGCAATGTCTATTATGTCTCTTACAAGAAACAAATTGTCCATTATGGTTCTGTTAGGAATACAATAGGTTTGATTTTCATTGACAATATATTCCAAAAAAGGTTTCAATCTATTTTAAAGACACTTTGCCAAAATTTTATAGTCTGTGCATAAAACAGTCACAGGTCTCCAGTTTTTCAACATTCCAAGATCACCTTTTTTGGGTAATAAAGATAAAACCGCTCTTTTACAACTAGTTGGCAATTCGTGTTGTTGATAGCAGTAATTAAAAACTTCATAAAAATCATCTTTCATTAAGTTCCAGAATTGTTTATAAAATTCTGCCGGAAGTCCATCTAATCCAGGTGCTTTTCCAGTTGAAAGTTTATTAACTGCTTCAGACAGTTCTTTTAGTTGGAGGGCAGAGTCAAGCTTTTTACTCTGTTCCTCAGAAAGCTTTGACAAGTCTGTATGTAAATCTTCCATACATCTGACATCGCATTGTCCTTTTCCAAATAAGTCCATATAAAAATCAAAAGCCATTTTTCTCATTTCATTTGGATCCGACTTCAAAATTCCATTTACATCTTTCAAATGTAACATCATTTTTTCCCCTTTCTTTCTGTTCCAGATTAAAGAAAAAGGAGCTTGGTGCATCCATTTCTCTTAAAGAAGTAAACCAAGCTCTAATTAAAGCTTCTTTTGCTTTCTCGTGGAACAAAGAGGCTAAAGCCTTTTTTTTTTCCTTCCAACTTCCCTACTGTCACAGTATCTCCAACAATTAACTCACTTTCAATCTGTTTGATCTCGTTTTCAAGTTCAAAGACTTTTTTTTATCATACCATTTGAATTATATGTATAATTTTGACAAAATATCCTAATTTGTGTCTTACCTGCATCCCACCACTGAACAATGTCATCATAATTATTTTTTAGTTTTTTCCACATTTTTCACAAAAAAGGACATCCTGTAACAGTTTCACATTAAAATGCCAATAATAGCTATGACTTTGTGACTTCCTTATATTTATTTCAATAATACATAAATGATGATCAGAGAACCCATTTGGACAAATTGTAGATTTTAAAATTCGATTACTATTATTCTTATTGATATAAAAACGGTCTAACCTGGCAGTACAAATACGATCATGAGAAATCTTTACCCATGTG
Source organism: Xyrauchen texanus (assembly GCF_025860055.1). Taxonomy (NCBI): domain Eukaryota; kingdom Metazoa; phylum Chordata; class Actinopteri; order Cypriniformes; family Catostomidae; genus Xyrauchen; species Xyrauchen texanus. The sequence continues at coordinate 767,417 of NC_068323.1, read as the reverse complement.
TACTGCTTAACCGTTGGGTGTTGCAGTCTCCATACATCAACCAAATTAAAATGACTAATAACATTGTGTAAAACCTTTGCAGAGGAGGGGTGAGGTTCTTCTCCATTTCGATCTAAAGTCAAATTTAATGTACAGTTCCAATCACCCCCTAAAACTAAACAAACATTTTCATCACAGCTTTTTTTTTTTAAAACTCATGTAACTTTTAAAAAAAATGATCCTCTCTGCTCCAATATTTGGAGCATAAATATTAATAAAAACAAAAACAAACCCATTTATGTTTACTTGAACGGCCAAAATTCGTCCTCTTTCTACTTCATTGACAGAGACAGTGGTTATATTAATCTTCTTTGAAAATAAAATAGCAACTCCTCCACTAACATTTGAACCATGACTCATAAATAAATCACTTCTAAACCCCATTTTCCAATCCATTTCATTTTTCACATCACTATAACTGCAGATGTTGTTGCTCTTGTTTGATAAATGACTTGTTATGTTCATCATTTCTGTGTCACAAAAGCATCTGCGGCATCATCACATGTTCTATAACATGATATACTGGAGTAATATGAGGCACGAGTGTTTGTTTAGCATTGTTTATTCTTATTCTCTTACGTTCATCGTTTTATCCTTTATTATTTTACCATGTTTCAGGTTTTTCCTCTTTTCTCCTGTTTCATCTGTGTGTATTTTACCTGTTGCTGCTGGCGCCTAGCTCGAGTCTGTGTTTGTAGCATGCTAGTTTTAGCATCGCTTAAATATCTGTTTTCAGCCTTTAATCCTTCACATCTGCCATTTTTAAGCGTGCATCGAGTTTTCCATCACATTATTCTCTTATCGCGATTCAACTGCGCACATATTCCACCTGCATCAGATTTCTATTTTATCACGATTAAACTGCGGCCATTTCCCAGCATGCACATGTTTTTCTCATCTGTGTTACACGGATTATTGCATCGATCTCAAAGCACCGTTTATCAAGGACAAACAACAACAAACTATTTGCGGTAAGTCATGGCATCCGCTCATGCTATTTCTTCCTGCATTGCATGTCACATGTTTACTATAGCTTCTTCCATCAGCAGTGAGGGATTCACATGTGATAAATGTAAGGAATTAGTCAGGCTGACGGAGAAGATTAATGAGTTAGAGACTCTCATCTGAACGCTAGTGGAGGTCAGTGAGAAAGAGAAGCCGCTAGGGCTGCACAATTAATCAAAATAAAATCGAAACAGCGATATGAAGACTGCGATTGAATTAAATAATTTAATAGTCTGTAACCCTTCAAAGTTTATAAATTTTATATACAGTAAAGAATAGTTTGTATAAGCCTACTAGTTTTTAAGGCCTAGACTAAAGAGTAACATTTATATTAAAAAATTATATTTTGTGTAGACTGAATTATTGACTGACAGCAACAACTATGTTTTACCAACAGGGAAATGCATTTAACAGTGACGTTGAGCAGAAGGTTTACATATAACCAGTTCTGACAGCTGCTGATAAAAGTTAAATGATCAGCATCGATTGATGAGATAAAATTGGAGATGGTATCGGATGTTAAAATCCTGATTGGAGCACATATATATATATATATATATATATATATATATATATATTATAACCGTTCTCACGTTCATATACTTTTCAGAAATAAAGGGGACATGTCATTATTTACATACAGTAAAATCACTGAATAAACTCATTCAGTTTGTATACATGTTTATTTTTGTTACAATTCACATGTTGTTCAATATGAGTGTTTTCAGATGATACAGTCAGTGTTTTTCAGTAGTCTTGTAGGGAAGAATATGATTATTCACAATCACATGGAGGTGGCTGACATCTTAAACAATATAAGTAGGGGCAGACGCAGCACATCTTCAGATATAGTCCTATGTACTGTCCATATACAGTATAACACTATTCCTCAAGATACTAAATACATAAATAAATCCCAACTTAAGTTTGAACTTGAGAATTTATATTCTTCAACCTATGATTTCAGGAGAACATGGATCACCTTTGTTTCCTCACCTCTCTCTTCTTCTACACCTCTTTATTTCTATATGCTTCTACTACTCTAAACTTGTATGTCGCCCTCTAGTGTCTGGTTTGTGTATAACATCACATCTACTAAAACATAGTGACAGGCTTCAGAGTGTTACACATATAGATATCCTTGTGTAAAATTTATAACTCAAATGTTTCAAGAGAATGTTTTTTTTTGACACATTAATCACCGTCATAATAAACACTGAAAATAAATCAGTCCACAAATGAGATTAATGGAGATCAATGTGTGTGTTTATTTCTCATATTTTCCAGCTCGTCTGCCGGTTCCTGTGATCACTTCGGACTCCTCACTGAATTCTTCATCATCTGAAAGTTCATCTAAATGTGTGTTGGTGTGTACAGTGGCGAATGTGACACAGGTGACTCTCTCCTGGTACAAAGGAAACAGTTTATTGTCCTCCATCAGTGTGTCTGATCTCAGCAGAAGTCTCTCTCTACATCTGGAGTGTGTCGATGATTCTTACAGCTGTGTGGTCAACAATCCCATCAGAAACCAGACTAAACATCTCAACATCACTGAAGTCTGTCAGACGTGTTCAGGTACATCAGCGCTGATATTAATGTTTATTTACTGTAGATTCATTCATCATCATGTCTATCACTCATTTCATGTTCAGTGAATCTGTTTCACGCTCTGAATAAAAGTTCTTGTGAAAAATTAATATACATTTATATATTTATACACTGGTGGCCAAAAGTTTGGAATAATGTACATTTTTGCTGTTATGGAAACAAGGTTTCTGCAGGTCCTTAAAAGTCTTAAGCTGCGTTCACACCTCCAGCGACATCATCCCATTCATTTTCAATGAGAGCACAGCGACTTCCGGCGACACGAGCAGCTCATCAAACTGGGTCCCGTCAAGCCTGAAGTGCTGCTGTGCCACATTATTCCAATCTTTTGGCTGCAGTGTAGGTTAAACCCCAGTGATAACACATAATAATGCATTTTTCTCTAAGCTGATAGTTTGTTAAACATGTCCCTGAGCAACTAACAGAGTCTTCTGAAAATATTTCTCATGGCTAATTTCTTTTCTCAAAAGACTACGTCCGTGGTTGTGGTTGTAGTTTCACTGAAGCTGTGATCCGATTGGTCATCTCTGGTCTAGTGGGCATGGCTACTGTTGCTGTGCTGGTTTTTGACGTCAGATCTAAAAGTGTTGGACAGAAGATGAGAGAGCAGACATCATCACTCCAGTAAATAACTGATGAATAAGATATTCAATCATCAGGATGCTAGAGGGAGACGTTCTTGAACATCTGGATCCATTCAGAGCATGTCAGCAATTTCCTCTTCCATCTCCAAATATCCACCAGACATCCACCAGACACTCTCAAGACATCCTCCAGACACCCTCCAGACATCCTCCTGACATTCTCAAACATCCTCCAGACATCCTTCAGACACTCTCCAGACATCCTTCAAACACCCTCCAGACATCCACCAGACACCCTCCAGACATCCTTCAGACATCCTCCAGACACTCTCCAGACATCCACCAGACATCCTCCAGACATCCTCCTGACATTCTCAAACATCCTCCAGACACTCTCCAGACATCCACCAAACATCCTCCAGACATCCACCAGACATTCTCAAACATCTTCCAGACATCCACCAGACACCCTCCAGACATCCTCCAAATATCCACCAAACATCCACCAGACACTCTCCAGACATCCTTCAGACACCCTCCAGACACCCTCCAGACATCCTCAAACATCCTCCAGACATCCTCCAGACACTCTCCAGACATCCACCAGACATCCACCAAACATCCTCCAGACATCCTCCAGACATTCTCAAACATCTTCCAGACATCCACCAGACACCCTCCAGACATCCTCCAAACATCCACCAAACATCCTCCAGACATCCACAGACACTCTCCAGACATCCTTCAGACACCCTCCAGACATCCTTCTGACACTCTCAAACATCCTCCAGACATCCTCCAGATACTCTCCAGACATCCACCAGACATCCACCAAACATCCTCCAGACATCCACCAGACACCCTCCAGACATCCTCCTGACATTCTCAAACATCCTCCAGACATCCTTCAGACACTCTCCAGACATCCACCAGACATCCACCAAACATCCTCCAGACATCCATCAGACACTCTCCAGACATCCTTCAGACACCCTCCAGACATCCTCCTGACATTCTCAAACATCCTCCAGACATCCTCCAGACATCCACCAAACATTCTCCAAACATCCTCCAGACATCCACCAGACACTCTCCAGACATCCACCAAACATCCTCCAAACATCCTCCAGACATCCTTCAGACACTCTCCAGACATCCACCAGACATCCACCAGACTTTCTCCAAACATCCTTCAAACATCCTCCAAACATCCTCCAGACATCCACCAGACACTCTCCAGACATCCTCCAGACATCCACCAAACATCCTCCAAACATCCTCCAGACATCCTTCAGACACTCTCCAGACACTCTCCAGACATCCACCAGACATCCAACAGACATTCTCCAAACATCCTTCAAACATCCTCCAAACATCCTCCAGACATCCTCCAGACACTCTCCAAACATCCTCTAGACTTCCTCCAGACACTCTCGAAACATCCTCCAAACATCCTCCAGACACTCTCCAAACATCCTCCTGACATCCTCTAGACTTCCTCCAGAGACTCTCCAAACATCCTCAAAACATCCTCCAAACATCCTCCTGACATCCTCTAGACTTCCTCCAGACACTCTCCAAACATCCTCCAAACATCCTCCAGACACTCTCCAAACATCCTCCTGACATCCTCTAGACTTCCTCCAGACACTCTCCAAACATCCTCCAAACATCCTCCAGACACTCTCCAAAAATCCTCCTGACATCCTCTAGACTTCCTCCAGACACTCTCCAAACATCCTCCAAACATCCTCCAGACACTCTCCAAAAATCCTCCTGACATCCTCTAGACTTCCTTCAGACACTCTCCAAACATCCTCCAAACATCCTCCAGACACTCTCCAAAAATCCTCCTGACATCCTCTAGACTTCCTCCAGACACTCTCCAAACATCCTCCAAACATCCTCCAGACACTCTCCAAACATCTTCCAAAGTCTCCCCTCCAACTCCAGAGGAGTAAGAATGATGAAATGAGAGTTTTCAACAGTTTTTAGACTGTATATCAAATCTTTGGTCGTGTCCACACTCTCATTCATCCTGTCGGTCATATAAGTTGACCAAACAAGAAAATTCTGTCAAACCTGTATAACTTTCATGAAACAAAAGGAGATGTTCTTCTCATTCACCATTAGGACTAGAGGTCGACCGATATAGGATTTTGCCGATACCGATAACTATGTTGGGAAGACAAGCCGATAACCGATTAATCGGCCGATAGTTTTTAAAATTGATACTGAATGAAAAAATCAACATTTAAAGTAGAGATGCACCGATACCACTTTTTCTCTTCCGATTGTGATACCGGAAATCTCAGTATCGTCCGATCCCGATCCGATAACAGTGTTGATATTTGCATAATCAGTTTAGAATATCTTTACATTATTGTGTGGAATAATTGGGAGATCTCTTGAATATGTAAAGAAACACAAACCTCTAACGACACAATATTTCAATATAAATGTATCGATTATTAAGAAACACTTTATTATTAACTAGTTTACTGGATAATGTAGCAGCAACATTAACAGGAATTCCAGTCTTCAAGTCTTCAGTAGAAAGAAACCAGAGTTTAATTTATTTATTTATTTTGTTGCAAAAAATGTTTGAACTTGTATCTGGACTTTAAAGGATTCAGATCTCTTTGTTCATTTAGTTGTAAGACATCAGTCCACTTTTCATTCACAGTTATTATTTAGAACCCATTCAATTAAAATATTGTTATAAACAAATACTAATGATGACAATCAGAATAAATAGTTATTATTATTATTATTATTATTGACTTTTCATTTTAAATACAACAGTAATATATATAAGTTGTGCACTTTTTAAACCCCTCACGGTTTTATTTTGTCATTCTGAAGTCTCCAGGACGTCCAGATTCAGTGATATTTTTTTGGTATTTTGCGCTGATATGCTCGTTTAAATTCTTAAAGAAACTCAAAAAAGGCATCAGAGATAGTTTTTATTTCGCCTCTAGAGGGCGCTCTCATACTGTATAATGACAGCGCGCCCTTCCCAGCCGCTCCAGCACCGGACACAACGGGACACAACGGGGGAAATTATCGGTGGGGATTTTTGCCGATAACCGAAAGTTCCAGAAATCATAATCGGTGCAGATTAATCTGCGAAACCGATATATCGGTCGACCTCTAATTAGGACTGCACAATTAATCAGAACAATAATCAATGTTATAATTATGGATTCACTAATTGTGAAAAGTGTCAATTACAGTTTTACATGCATTAAAGTTTCTCTGAACATGTTTGTTTGCAGTACGTTTATAATCAATCAGATGTCTGAGGAATTTAAAGGTGTGCTGAAACCAGCTGTGAGTCAGAGCGAATAGTACCAGCAGTATTTCAGTGATTTGGGATTCGGTCTCACCGCGTGTCCCATTGATGCTCGCAGTGTAGAACAAAACTAACAGCAACACTTGATCTACAGTCAGAGACCGCTTCAGTGATGTTCTAGCATGTTCTTCATGGAACTGGATGGGATTGTAAGTAGTAACTCTTCCTGAGACGCCCCACTGAGCGAAGATTGCAAATTCACACCTCATTGTTGCCCTTCCACATCTGTCCCGTTCTCTCCTCCTCATCCTCATCCGTTCCCCTTCAGCTCAGAATCACCTCAAACTCACCTGAGATCTGAATGGAACAAAAGACCTCATCTGATGTATAGAAATTATGTAACTATTGTAACATGTTTGGTATCATTTAAAGTGTCTCAGTGCGTCTGGTAAACTGGTCTCATCCTCTCAGCCGTAACGAAAAGCAAAAAGAAGTAATAAAATATGAGAAATGTGGTGTTCCCCTTAAAGGTGTGCCCTGAGCTCCCCCAGATCCTCCATACAAACTACATCCTGTATGTAAATCCACAGGAAGTTGTTTCTCCCCCCTTTATTTTGAGCTCAGTTGCTCTTTTCCTCCTCAGGGCTGTTTGGCATGTCGGGGCTGCTGCTGTTTGAGAGGTTCGACTTGACAATCTCCGTCACACTTTAATCTATAAAAGTCTCACTAGAATTTAAACTGGTCACTTCAGTTTTGATGTCTGCGCTCCATAATATCGAGGGAAGCTGGTTGTTGCACCAGAGAGAAGAGCAGATCATGATCGCAAGATCGTTACACTCGTGAGAAAGTGCAGATGAGAAGTCTTTATCTGTTTATGAGATTATCATTAAATCTGCCTCAGCAATCTTAAACAGTCGATCACTTGTGCGACCGCCGAAATATCTTCAAAGGCAGAACGATGATCTTTCCCTGCTGTCCACGACCCAGTCCGACTAGACCAGTTGAGAAACACTGTTTTAACACACACAAACACACACACACACACACACACACACACACACTTCAAAACATGCAGAATATGCCCAGCTAGAGGACGACCAGTGGCTGTTGGATTTAGTGTTCCTGACCGATCTCACTGACCTGCTGAATGATTTTAATTTAGAGCTGCAGGATAAAGATGAACATGTAATCAACACGATCAGTTCAGTGAACACATTTAAAAGCAAGCTGGCAATGATGTTGGTTTAATACATTTCTGAATATCTTCAAACATTTTAATTCACACTCAATATTGGGTGTCCAGCAGATTTACTTGTAGAACTTCCTGCTTGCAGTTCCTGTCTGAGCTCTTCCGCTGAACTCTGCTGCCGTTAACAAACACTTACTTGATGTTACCTGCAGAGGGGGTCATAATGCTGTTATCTCATCACCAGCAGTGACAAGGGTCAATAAAACATGATACAGAGAGAACAATACCATAACCCTATACATGACAGGTGTGCTCCCTGACAATTAATATATATATTAAAATAATCAAAGGAACAAAAGTTTGAAATGTGAATAAAATGACATCTCAAATTCACACTGTGAAACAGAGTCACTGTGAGAGAGCTGTTAGAAACTGGATGTGTTTCCATCTTCGGTCACTAGAAGGAGTTACAGCAGTGAGATCAGCATTAGAAGAGTCATTCAGTCTGTATGCCATTACACCAGCAGCACTGACGACATTACAGGACATTCATTGCAGGAAATATTCTAAATTGTGTGCATGATATCAGTTGATCACAACGGACTAATATGTGATGCTAAAACACTTTTATATGGTAAAACGTTTGTGGAAACTGAAGCACTTACACACATTTGTGCTTGTTGAGCATTTCATTTTAAAAGTATTGACATTGTTGTTCTCATTCATCTCAAAGGTGTTCAGAAGGGGTTCAGGACAGTCAAGTTGTTCCACATCAGACTCAGTAAATCATGTTTATATGGACATCACTGTGTACACGAGGATTTTATCATACTGGAACAGAAACAGAATTTGCTGTAGCATTAAGATGTATCTTCACTAGAATAAAAAGATCAAGTCAAACTGATTTTCATGAACTTTGTGTTTCTCACTTAGTAACAAAAACGTCTAGGTTACGTATGTAACCCCCATTCCCCGATGGAGGGAATGAGACGTTGTGAATAAGAAGAGGCACTAGGGGTCTCTCTTGAGCACCGAATATGCCTCTGAACTATGAAAAAGGCCAATGAGAAGTTGGCAGACAGTATTTGCATATCCCGTCCACGGACATACGGGTATTTAAGCGGGCAAATTTACCATTGTATTTACGGGAGTTCATTCAGGATTTTTCTAAGAAGCCGAAAATGGTCCGGCCACAACAGTGGTTCGGCTCAGCGATGTGGCAGGGAGGACACAATGTCTCGTTCCCTCCATCAAGGAAAGGGGGTTACATCCGTAACCTAGACGCTCCCCGTCTGTCGCTCACTTCGACCTTGTGTCGAAGAAGCGACACTAGGGGTCCAATTTAAATCATTCCATGCGCTGAGCCGTGTACGTGTACTGCTGACACAAGAGCGGGCAGGTATTTTCATGTGCAAACACGACCAGCTGTATCAGGCCCTTACACGCATCAAAGGAAGGGGGTCTTATAGAGGAAGACCCTGCGGAGACCACACCTACCCTGAAGGGGAGGTAAAGGTGGTGAATACATCACATGGGTTTTTAGACGACATGTGGAAATGGCGCAAAGGTAGACCCAACCTCGTCAGAGGGGGGGGGTTGCTACACTACAGCGACCGGAGGGCAGCTTGGAACTGGCTAAGGGAGACGGGGGTCAGTTCCTCCGCTGAACTGCAGACCCACAAGGGGAGGAATCATCCAGGGATCTGAGAGATGGGATCTTCTGGGAGAAAAAGGCACGGGGTTTTACCTCAGCTGAGGGAAAGAGGCTAGGCATAGCGATTCACCCGGCCAGTTCGTCAGCTTGTTACCGAGTTCTACGGGCTCGGACCTGAGAGAACATGGGACGATACTGACTCAACCCGGAGATTGTAAAATCTCACGAAGGTATTAGGTGTTGCCCAACCCGCTGCTCTACAAATGTCAGCCAGGGAGGTGCCCCTGGCCAGTGCCCAGGAGGACGTGGAGTTAGACTTTGTCTGAGGCGAGGGGACTTAGCGCAGGGGGCGCCCTCGGCAAGCAGACGGGGCATGGCCCATGGCGGCAGGCTTGCAACGGGGCATGATGTGAGATATGGCCTCCATCTGTTTCTTCACCACGGAGAACTGCTTGGCAAAGTCCTTGACGGTGTCGCCAAAGAGGCCGAACTAGGAGACAGGGGCGTTGAGGAAGCGAGCTTTGTCGGTTTCACGCATCTTGACCAGGTTCAACTACAAATGACGTTCCTGGACCACGAGCCTGGCCATCGCCTGCCCGAGTGACTGTGCTGTGACCTTCGTGGCTCTAAGGGCGAGGTCGGTCGCTGAGCGCAGTTCCTGCAGCACATCGGGATCAGGGCTACCCCCTTGCAGATCTCTGAGCGCCTTGGCCTGGTGGGCTTGCAGGAGGGCCATGCCGTGCAGGGCGGAAGCGGCAAGTCCGGCGGCGCTGTAGGCCTTCGCAGTGAGCGAGGATGTTGTCCTACAAGGCTTGGAGGGGAGCACAGGGCTTGGAGGGTGGTAGGGCTTCCCGGGCATAAGTGGAGCAACCACCCTATCCACCTGGGGAATCGGCGTGTACCTGTGGGCCGCTCCGCTGTCGAGGGTAGCGAGAGCGGATGAGCGAGTGGTGTTGTGACGAGTGAAGAGAGGTGCTCTCCACGATGACGTCAGCTCATCATGCACCTCCAGGAAAAATGGGACTGGGGGGGGTGGGGGTGGGGGCGAGGCTGTGAGCGGCGCCGGACCCCAGAAACCAGTCATCCAACCGCGATGGCTGTGGGGAGGATGGAGGGTTCCAATCCAACCCCCACGCTAGCGGCGGCCCGGGAAAGCATGTCGGTCATCTGCACATCAGCCTCAGCCTGGGCGTGCTGGCCCGAAGTCGGCAGCTCAGGGGAGTCCTCAGCGTCAGATGCCGCGACCTTCGATGCAGCGGCGAGCTCATCCACTTCGAGCTCAAGAGGATAGACTGGCTGTGAGGCGAGCCGCTGTTACCTCGAGCATGGGCGTGAGTCAACGAGTGTGCCGGGGCGGGTGGTCCGAGGGGCATACCCGGCGAGCTGCACCGCTGCCATCCCCGCAGTGAGAGCATGAACCATCCACAAATGCAGCCTCAGTGTGATTGCTGCCCAGACACACGAGACAACGCCTGTGGCCGTCTGAAGCGGAGAGCACTCTACCGCATCCAGGAACAGTGTTAAAACAATAGATTACTTGATACATTTGTGCATTTAAAACAGTTTTATGCATGTGAACCATTAAGATGGTTGTGTTGAACTCATCAGTGGTTGTCTTGATGGATCTTCTCATGTGTTGAGTCAGTTGACTGAAAGCAGCTGTGGTTAAACTGGCATGTTTGATTGTGGTTTGTAGGAACCAAAGAGCCATGAACTGCTGTGAACTGAAGACACGGTTCTGAATCTAGTTTTGACCGCTGTAGGATGAAGATTAGAAATCTGATAAAAGTCCAAACATGAGAATATCTGTCAGATCCACGTGTCAGGAAACTCCTGAACTTAAATATCCATTAAAAATGAGCTGCAGTAGATCATGAGAGAGATAAAGATCAAACGTAGATCTGGATGTGGAGTAAAATGAAGAACTGACGTGTCTGAAGTTCACACATTTATTTCTGAGACAGCGAGTGTGACTGTGGTCACTTTATCTTCTCATTTCATTCTCAACGTGTTATTTTCCATCCCACTGGGCCTCAACTTTTAACAGACAGTTTAATGTTTATATGTAAATGAAATTTACTCTTAATAATAATACATGTTTATATTTGCTTGTTGTTGGTTATGTTATCTGTTTTGGATCTCTTATAGTGTGCAGATATTCTGCCAGATTATATGTTCTGTTTAGGGCCCGATAACATTCCAGTTTGTTTTGGTTTTTACTTTAATTTTCCCAACGGTCCAAATATAAATTTTTGCTTTCTTTTCTGATTTGGTTTATTCTGATCTGGTTTAGTTCAGCAGTGCTGGTCTGAAACTGGTGTTTGTTAGTTGTTAGTGGGTTTGTGAGTTTTCTGGTTTTAGGCTTCAGCTCTTGGGTTTTAAGGGCTTCATGTTGCAGTGTGTTTGGGGAACTTGAATTTAGGTGTGTCCAAAATTTGAGGGATCGTTTTTCAATATGTATAATAAGGGGGTATCTGCCTTGTTCGGCCCAGCATGCATTAGTATTAGTAGTATTAGTAATTCTTCTCTCTCACTCTCTTCCTCTTTCTCTCACTAACTCTCTCTCTATCTCTCTCTCTCTCTGTGCGCATGTGCGAGCGATTGCGGAGCGAGTGAGAAGCGTGTGGTGAGTTTGAGTGTGATTTCTAACTTTTTCTGTAGTTTGTTTGTTTGTTTGTGTTTTTTGTGTGTTATTTGGTGTAAAAGAGCAGTTTTCTTTAGAGAAAGTTGTGGGAGTGCTCCCGGCGTCTTTTTTTTGCCGGGAAGCATGGCTGCTTCAGGTGTTACGAGTAGTGATGGGCTAACTCGGCGTCATGGGATTAAGATTTTGTGTAAATGCAGTGTAGAGGAATGTGCTTTAGCGGTTGGCAATGTAGTTGGTTGCAACGCTGTTTCTGCTTCTAAAATGAACAACGCGATTGTTCTATTTTTAAACACGATGGAAAAAGCTAATGAGGCTGTTCAAAAGGGAGTCGTGATTAATGATACTACACTAATGATACTCTTACTTGTACTTCCTCTTAGTAGTCCTTCCAGAAAGATTGTTTTGTCAAATGTTCCTCCTTTTGTTTCTGATGCAAGTATCGCTAAAGCATTGTCTGCCTTTGGTAAGATAGTCTCTCCCTTTTGGAAAATCGCCCTTAGCTGTAAATCACCCTTGCTGAAACATGTAGTATCTTTTCGGAGACAGGTCTACATGATTCTGAAAAACAATGCTGACGAGCTGAACCTGTCTTTTAATGTTAAAGTCGAGGATTTTAGCTACACTGTTTATGCAACGTCTGAAAGCATAATGAAATGCTTTGGCTGTGGCAAAATTGGCCATCTTATACGTGCGTGTCCTGATAAAGCGGATGAAAATGCGACTGTACAGACAAACTCTCAGAGTAATGTTGCTGAAGCTGTGTCTGTCACAGAGGATGTTGTGGCTCCTGCTGCTGTCGAGTCAGGTGCTGGTGGGTCGGTTGGGAATAAACCCACTATGGCTGAGGTTACTGCGGGTGGTTTCTCTGTACCTGGTCTCATGGTTTATGAGACGGGTAATCTAAGCAGTGATATCACTGTAACTAGAGATGAAATGACACCTACTGATAAACAGGTCAGTGAGGGTGTTGGTGAATTGGAGATGGAAACAGAATCAATCTTCAAAGTCCCTATTAAAAGGAAAAAAGTCTATCAGAGCAAAGACATTAAACAAGTAAAAAAGACAAAACTGAGGCTGAAAGCTTAGTCTCCGATAATGACAGTGATTCCACGGATTCCAATATTTCTGATTGTTATCTTTCATCGCAAACTGAAAATGAAAATCAGACAATAGTTCATAAAGTTGAGGAAATTAGCAAATTTTTGAAAGAAACAAAAGGTCTACCTGGAGTTCAGTTTGAAGATTACTTCCCTGATCGCTCAACTTTTATTAATGATGCAAAAATTCTAATGAAAGAAGGAGCTTTTGTAGATAAAGAAGTTTACCGTCTCAGAAAAATTGTGAGTAAACTGAGAAAGCAAAGCCTTAATGATGAAAAACAAGATATGCTGTAACTTATTTTTTCTGGTAGAAATATTAGCCTTGCTGACTGTTTCTTTTAATGACTTAAGCCCATGTCTTTTTAAAACATCATTTTTTATGAGAGATTTTAAAATCGGAACCCTTAATATAAATGTTGCTAGAGACAGTCAGAAGAGAATGTGTTTGTTTCAATTTATAAAACAAAAACATTTTGATGTTACCTTTGTTCAAGAATCACTTAGTGACTTAAAAAATGAGGTAGACTGGAAAAAAGAATGGGATGGGCAAATTATTTTGAGTCATATGTCTTCTATTAGTGGAGGAGTAGCTGTTCTGTTTTCAAAGAAGTCATTACCAATTTCTTATGAAATAGAAGAAATAGTTAAAGGCCGTTTTTTAAAAGTTAAAGCCAAGTTTGAAAACACTATAATGAATTTTTTTAATATTTATGCTCCCACAAAAGGGGCTGAAAGAATAGCTTTTTTTGATGTAATTAGTGTTGTTATGAAAGATTTAAACCCAGATGAATTATTGTTCCTTGGTGGAGATTTTAACTGTACTGAAAATGATAAATTGGACAGGAATCACTTAGAGCCACATATTGCCTCACATAAAGCTCTCACACAATTGATAAGAGCTTTTGATTTATGTGATGTTTGGAGGAATGTGCATCACAACCACAGACAATATACTTGGGCACATTGTAGAGATAATCTCATTTCTATGGCAAGGCTGGATAGGTTTTATGTGTTTAATTATCAAGCAAATCTTGTTAGAGAATGTAAAATAATTCCAGTTGGTTTTTCAGATCACTGTTCTGTTGTCTGTAATATGTTTATTAATTCTGTGCATGTAAAGAGTGCTTATTGGCATTTTAATACATCTCTTTTAAATAATAAAAAGTTTATTGGAATTTTTAATTTGTTTTGGGAAAATTTTAAGAAACAAAAACAGTTTTATACTTCTTTGCAACAATGGTGGGATTGTGGAAAGGTCCACATTAAACAGTTGTGTCAAGAGTATGCTCTTAATGTCACTAAAGAAATGGCTCAGTCAATGAAAAAGCTAGAAAATGAAATCATAGAACTTTTGAGTACAGCTTCTACAGGTGATGGTGATTGTTTTGAAAGCAGCAAATCCAAAAAAGAATTGCTTGCAGACTTATTGGGTATGAAAGCTCAAGGAGCGTTAATCCGTTCCGTTTTCAAAACATTTCACAAATGGATGCACCATCTAAATTTTTTTCAATTTAGAAAGAAAGAATGGCCAAAGTCGCATCATTCATTCATTACGCTCTGATACAGGGAAAGAGCTTACTGAGCCTAGTGAAATACGCAAACATGCTGTTGTTTTCTACTCAAACCTGTACAAATGTGAATTGTCTCAAAGAGAAGATGATGACTTCACTTTTCTTAATGATCTTACGAAGATTGATGAAGAGTCCAATTCTATGCTTGAACAATCTCTGTCACAAAGTGAATTATACACTGCTATGATGAGTATGGAAAATGGAAAGACTCCTGGCATTGACGGGATTCCTGTTGATTTTTACAAAATTTTATGGCCAGTGATTGGTGAAGATTTCTTTTTGGTTTTTATTGACAGTTTGAATAAAGGATTGTTACCGTTAAGTTGTAGAAGAGCTGTTATTACTTTGTTGCCTAAGAAGGGAGATCTCCAAAACATAAGTAACTGGAGACCGATTTCTCTTTTATGTACAGATTATAAAATTGTGTCAAAGGCTCTAGCTACAAGGTTAAGTCAAGTTCTGAGTCAAGTTATACATTGCGATCAGAATTATTGTATACCCAATAGGTCAATCTCTGACAACATATCATTGGTCAGAGATGTTCTAGAGGTTTCAAGGTTATTTGGTGTTAATGGTGGTCTAATTTCGTTGGACCAGGAAAAAGCCTTTGACCGTGTAGAACATGCATATTTGAGAGATGTTTTAGAAGCTTTCGGTTTTAGTCAGAGTTTTATAAATATGATTGAGGCCATGTATCGTGACATTGAGAGTATACTCAAAGTCAATGGTGGTTTGAGTGCTCCTTTTGAAATTCAAAGGGAGTTAGACAGGGATGTGCCATGTCGGGAATGCTATAGTCACTGGCCATTGAACCTCTGCTTCATAAGTTAAGAACTGAGCTGAGTGGTTTTACTATTCCACACTGTAATGTCACGTTGCACCTTTCTGCTTATGCTGACGATGTAGTTGTTTTTATATCTAGTGCTGATGATATTGAAAAATTAGAGATTATTGTTAACCGTTTTAAAATGATTTCTTCTGCAAAAGTTAACTGGGGAAAAAGTGAGGCCCTTTTAATGGGTAATTGGAGTAGAGAAACTCCCAGTTTACCTGCAGGTTTAATCTGGAAGAAAGACTGATTTAAATATCTTGGTATTTTCTTAGGTAATGAGGATTTTGTTCAAAAGAATTGGGATTGTATGTTAGAAAAAGTCAAAGGGCTTTTACAGAAATGGAAATGGCTACTTCCCAAAATGTCGTATCGAGGTCGTACGCTTATAATTAACAATCTGGTGGGGTCCTCGTTATGGCATAAACTTGCTTGTGTTGATCCTCCTGTTGGACTTTTGCCTAAGCTTCAAGGAGAAATGGTTAATTTCTTCTGGGACAATTTGCACTGGACACCCCAAAGTGTTCTTTTCCTGCCAAGGGATGAAGGAGGTCAAGGCTTGGTAAATCTCGTCAGCAGAGGAGCGACTTATCGGCTACAGTTCATTCAGCGTCTATTGATGGGACCTCAGAATTTAGTGTGGAGACCATTAGCACAAACTATTTTAGGTGGAGTGAATGAAATGGGACTTCATGCTGCTCTTTTCTTAACGGATAATACTCTTCTGAATTTGACTGGACTACCTTTTTACAAAAGTCTTTTTAAAGCGTGGAAACTTTTTAAAAATAAATGTTGGCAGTGGTGGCTCAGTGGTTGAGGCTCAGGGTTACAGACCAGAAGGTCAGGGGTTCAAGCCCCAGCACCACCAAGATGCCACTGTTGGGCCCTTGAGCAAGGCACTTAACTCCAGGTTGCTCCGGGGGGATTGTCCCTGTAATAAGTGCACTGTAAGTCGCTTTGGATAAAAGCGTCTGCCAAATGCATAAAAATGACAAATGAAATGGACAGAGTCAGCTACATCTCTTTTCTGGTTGCTTGAGGAACCTGTGGTGTTTGGGAGTCGCCTTGATGTGTCAGGAGATGACTTTCCAGGGCTAAAAGACTTGCTTGTGTCAAAGAAATTACTACAATTGAAAGATATCATTGACAAAGCAGGACCTGAACTAAAAAATGCAGAAACTGTTGCTATACATCTGGACATAAGATCAGTGAGATTTGTCAGAAAGTTTCTGAACAAACTGGACTTGAAATTAAACCCCAAGGAAAGAACTTTACTCGGGAGATACAGTATGGGTGACATTTCCCCTGACGCTAATGACTTTTTTCCAGACATCAGAATTACACCTGATCTTGAAAACACCTCATATAACAGCCCACTGTTGTGTTTGAATAAAAATGAAAATGTTGATTTTTGTACAGTTAAAGGAAAGGTGATATACAGATGTATGGTGAAGATAATAAATAAACATACGTTAAAAGACAGAGTTGACACAGTATGGAGAGACAAGCTGGGAATGATGGAGGAAATGAAACCAGAGTGGAGAGTACTATACAAACCACCATTGACTAAAAGAGCAGGAGATCTCCAGTGGAGGATCTTACATGGTGCAATCGCTGTTAACGCTTTTGTGATCGAAACTGAATCCCACTGTAAATGATTATTGTCCTTTCTGTTCAGAGAGAGAAACAATATTCCATTGTTTTATGAATTGTGACAGACTTTCTCCTCTTTTTGATCTTTTAGAATTTTTATTTTCTTTATTAGGGATTTGTTTTACAAAGCAATGTTTTATACTTGGCTTTAAGTATAGTAGACTACAGAAATATAAGTGTCAGTTAATGAATTTTATTGTTGGTCAAGCTAAATTAGCGATTTATATCTCCAGAAGGAATGAAATAGAACAGAGGAATGCACAACAACTTGTATCAGTTCTTAAGAATATGTTTAAATCAAGAATTCTTGTTGATTTTAATTATTACAAAATGATGAATGCAATCAATGGTTTTGAGATTGAATGGTGTCGTGATGTTGGTATGTGTTCCGTACTAAATGAGTTATTTTTTATACGTGAATTAAGGTAGTTAAAATCATGTAGTGTTTTTTGTTTGTTTTCTTGTTTGGCCTTGAAATAACAGTTTTTTTTTAATAAAGTGTTTTAAAACTCAAAACTCTCACTGTCTCTCTCTCTGTGTCTCTCTCTCTCTCTCTCTCCCTCTCTCTCTCTCTCTCTCTCTCTCTTGACAGAACTTTATAAACTCTCCCCTCCTCCAGTTGTCGTCACTCAAGATAGTTTAGTTGAAATATCTGGTGATTTCAGACTTGTGTTGAGTTATTTCAATGAATAATGTTTCACACATGGCTTTTATTGTGTTTGTTCTTGTGGCATGTGGTCGGTAAGTCAACTTTCTTTCTTATTTATTGACAGTTTATTGTAAAGGACTATCAACATCATTGTTTGCTGTTTTTCTGAGAAATATTCAGTTGATCTGTGTAAATAACACTTTATATCATCAATAAATGATTGTATTAAATGTAACGTTTTGAAGACATCATATCATCAGACTCATTTTACTTTCAGTCAGTATCATTACACAAATATTTCTGTTTGTATTTGCTGTTATTTCAGTGGAGAACTATTGAACATCTTATTCATTTATCAGTTTTCATGAATCTGTTTCAACACTTCATTGACTACAAGTTATTCCTCATTTAATGTGTGCAAAACGTGTTTCAAAGATCAAAATAAAAGTTCACATTGTTTGTTGTGCAGGTGTGTTTGATGTTGATCCAGATAAAGTGAAGTCAGTGTCAGTGATGGAGGGAGATTCTGTCACTTTACACACTGATCTTACTCAAATACAAGATGGTGATGAGATCGACTGGAGCATTAGACCTGAACACATTGTCATCGCTAAAATCAAGAGATCGATCGGAGTCTTCTCTACATATGATGATGTTCTTGGTGGGAGATTCAGAGGTCGACTGCATCTGAACCATCAGACTGGAGATCTCACCATCACAGACATCACAACTGAACACACTGGACTTTATCAACTAATCATCATTACAGGAAATAAAGATACAACAAAGACATTCAGTGTCACAGTTTATGGTGAGTGTTACAGTGTCGTCTGTCTTCATCATTATATTAATAATCATTTACAGAATCTATAAAGATATTTCAGACTGATTCATATATTTGAAATGATATTAATAGATTCAGTCAGATTATTATTTTCTTTCTAATGATCGTGTATTATGTCATTTATCTGACAGTATAATAACTATAAAACAACGTTTCTTTCCTCTATATTTACTTTTCTACATTTGATGTCTGTAATTTCTTCTTGATTAAATCTATTCTCAGATCGTATCGGTGTAAAACTGCAGATGTTGTTGCTCTTGTTTGATAAATGACTTATGTTCATCATTTCTGTGTCACAAAAGCATCTGCTGCATCATCACATGTTCTATAACATGATATACTGGAGTAATATGAGGCACGAGTGTTTGTTTAGCATTGTTTATTCTTATTCTCTTACGTTCATCGTTTTATCCTTTATTATTTTACCATGTTTCAGGTTTTTCCTCTTTTCTCCTGTTTCATCTGTGTGTATTTTACCTGTTGCTGCTGGCGCCTAGCTCGAGTCTGTGTTTGTAGCCTGCTAGTTTTAGCATCACTTAAATATCTGTTTTCAGTCTTTAATCCTTCACATCGTATTATTCTCTTATCGCGATTCAACTGCGCACATATTCCACCTGCATCAGATTTCTATTTGATCACAATTAAACTGCGGACATTTTCCATCATGCACACGTTTTTCTCATCTGTGTTACACGGATTATTGCATCGAGCTCAAAGCACCGTTTATCAAGAACAAACAACAACAAACAATTTGCGGTAAGTCATGGCATTCCTGCATTGCATGTCACATGTTTACTATAGCTTCTTCCGTCAGCAGTGAGGGATTCACATGTGATAAATGTAAGGAATTAGTCAGGCTGACGGAGAAGATTAATGAGTTAGAGACTCTCATCTGAACGCTAGTGGAGGTCAGTGAGAAAGAGAAGCCGCTAGGGCTGCACAATTAATCAAAATAAAATCGAAACTGCGATATGAAGACTGCGATTTAATTAAATAAATGTAACAGACTTAATTTTGGATTTAGTTAATTGTTGTTGCATTGAGTGTACACTCTATGGTGTATGTGTGTGTGTGCAGTACATTATCCCCTCGGGGCTTGCCGTAAATGGTGAGTGGGCATGCGCACAGGGGCTGGTTGTTCTGTTGCGCTTATGTCCGGTTTCTTCCACTACTGGTGTGTAAGTTAATAAAGAGAGAAGCACGGATTAAAACTCTGGCCGCATTCGTTTGTTATTTTCTTATTTCTAAGTATCTAGGCGAACTCCACGCGAACGCTCGGTTACATGAATAAATATTCTGTTCCCTTCAAAGTGTATTTGTGCTGCTCTGTCCGGTCTATATTAAATTAGAGCATTATTACAGTGTTTTCAGAGCGGTTCTGTGCTCCACAACTCTCTCTCTCATGCTTACAGTAACAGAAGTGAGTTCGGTTCCGTTTGTTTACGTGCACTAAACGCTTTATTTACACTAAACTGGCGCATCCTGCGTGAAGCGTTTATTATTATTATCTGCGGTAGCAGCATCTCAGTCTCCTCAAGACACAGATATCATAATAATAACACAGAATACAAGATGAGTATAATTCAAACATCTTTATTAAATGATTGTTGAGCAAACAGCATTAACAGAAACACCTGCAGAGTCCAGAAACTTCTCTTCATTCTCCTTTATTTGTTTCCCTCTCACGAGAGAGCGTGTCGCACTTATTACACTCCCCGCGGAAACAAGTGAAAGCGGAACTAATATTACCAACATCCAACACAATGAAAAGGAACATAAATATAATAAATCAAATATTGAGTTACTATAATATAGGGCAAATGTTCACTTTAAATGTAATTACACCAATGGATTATCAGTTCAACTTCAGTTTGACATTAATCCTCATTCTTTAGGATATCTTATATACTGTAAAGAATAATTTGTAACAATTCTACTTTAAAATTATATTTTGTGTTTATTGCATTATTCAATCAACCAACTTTATTTTTGACAGCAACAACTGGTTTTAGCAACATGGAAATGTAGTTAACAGTGACGTTGAGCAGAAAGATTACATATAACCAGTGTTTACAACTGCTGATAAAAGTGAAATGATCAGAATCGATTGATGAGATGAAAATTATCAGATGTTAAATATATATATATATATATATTTAATTATAACCGTTCTCACGTTCATATACTTTTCAGAAATAAAGGGGACATGTCATTATTTACCATACAGTAAAATCACTGAATAAACTCTTTCAGTTTTTATACATGTTTATTTTTGTTACAATTCACATCTTGTTCAATATGAGTGTTTTCAGATGATACAGTCAGTGTTTTTCAGGAGTCTTGTATGGGAAGAATATGATTATTCACAATCACATGGAGGTGGCTGACATCTTAAACAATATAAGTAGGGGCAGACGCAGCACATCTTCAGATATAGTCCCATGTAATGTCCATATACAGTATAACACTATTCCTCAAGATACTAAATACATAAATAAATCCCAACTTAAGTTTGACCATGAGAATTTATATTCTTCAACATATGATTTCAGGAGAACATGGATTACCTTTGTTTCCTCACCTCTCTCTTCTTCTACACCTCTTTATTTCTATATGCTTCTACTACTCTAAACTTGTATGTCGCCCTCTAGTGTCTGGTTTGTGTATAACATCACATCTACTAAAACATAGTGACAGCTTCAGAGTGTTACAAATATAGATATCCTTGTCTAAAGTTTATAACTCAAATGTTTTAGTGGAATGTTTTTTTTTTTTGACATATTAATCACCGTCATAATAAACACTGAAAATAAATCAGTCCACAAATTAGATTAATGGAGATCAATGTGTGTGTGTATATTTCTCATATTTTCCAGCTCGTCTGCCGGTTCCTGTGATCATCAGAGACTCTTCTCAATATTCTTCAAGCTCTAAATGTGTGTTGGTGTGTTCAGTGGTGAATGTGACACAGGTGACTCTCTCCTGGTACAAAGGAAACAGTTTATTGTCCTCCATCAGTGTGTCTGATCTCAACAGAAGTCTCTCTCTACATCTGGAGTGTGTCGATGATTCTTACAGCTGTGTGGTCAACAATCCCATCAGAAATCAGACTAAACATCTCAACATTACTGAAGTCTGTCAGCCGTGTTCAGGTACATCAGCGCTGATATTAATGTTTATTTACTGTAGATTCATTCATCATCATGTCGATCACTCATTTCATGTTCAGTGAATCTGTTTCATGCTCTGAATAAAAATGATTGTGAAAAATTAAAATATATTTATTTATTTATACACTGGTGGCCAAAAGTTTGGAATAATGTACATTTGTGCTCTTATGGAAACAAGGTTTCCGCAGGTCCTTAAAAGTCTTAAGCTGCGTTCACACCTCCAGCGACATCATCCCATTCATTTTCAATGAGAGCACAGCGACTTCCGGCGACACGAGCAGCTCATCAAACTGGGTGCCGTCAATGTTGTGCCACATTATTCCAATCTTTTGGCTGCAGTGTAGGTTAAACCCCAGTGATAACACATAATAATGCATTTTTCTCTAAGCTGATAGTTTGTTAAACATGTCCCTGAGCAACTAACAGAGTCTTCTGAACAGATTTCTCATGGCTAATAAAAGACTACCTCCTTGGTTGTGGCTGTGGTTTCACTGAAGCTGTGATCCGATTGGTCGTCTCTGGTCTGGTGGGCGTGGCTGCTGTTGTTGTGCTGGTTTATGACATCAGATCTAAAAGTGTTGGACAGAAGACAAGAGAGCAGACATCATCACTCAAGTAAATAACAGATGAATAAGATATTCAATCATCAGGACGCTAGAGGGAGACATTCTTTAACATCTGGATCCATTCAGAGTATGTCAGCAATTTCCTCTTCCATCTCCAAATATCCACCAGACATCCACCAGACATCCTCCAGACACTCTCCAAACATCCTCCAGACACTCTCCAGACACTCTCCAAACATCCTCCAGACACTCTCCAAACATCCTCCAGACACTCTCCAGACACTCTCCAAACATCCTCCAGACACTCTCCAGACACTCTCCAAACATCCTCCAAACTCTCTCCAAACTCTCCCCTCCAACTCCAGAGGAGTAAGAATGATGAAACGACAGAGATCAAGTTTTCAACAGTTTTTAGCTAATGATGCCCCTGTTGCTGTCGTATCTCGTTTTATCACTCCCTCTACTGCTACATTGTGGCTCCATTAAAAATTAGGAAGAAAAAAGTCAAGGCTCAGCCCTGGTTGAATAGTAATACCCGTGCTCTTAGGCAGGAGTGCAGGAAGGCTGAGCGAAAGTGGCTTAAAGATAAACTACAAGTGTCCTATGAAATTTTGAGAGACTGTTTAATTAAATTTCAAAGAGCAGTTAAATTAGCCAGATCAAGCTATTTTTCTAATATCATTTCAAAGAACTGTCATAATGCTAAAGTTCTCTTTTCTACCATTACATCATTTCTTCATCCAGTTGCCCTTACACCCATCTCCCCTTCGGTGGACACGTGAACAGTTTTTAACATTTTTTACTGTTAAAATTTCTGGTATACGCTCACAGATCTTACCTGCTAGTAATGATCCTGTTACCTATCCTGTTCTGCAAAATCTGTTGACCTGTTTTGTACCTGTGTCCCTGTCTCAACTCAAACATATAATTGCACATATGAAGCCTACTGGTTCTACGTGTGATGTTATTCCATCCACTTTGTTTGTAAGGAGGTGGTGGAATCAATTGGTCCAAGCGTGTTATCGATTATTAACAGTAGCCTGACCACTGGTATTGTTCCCAACTGCTTCAAGTATGCTGTTATTCAGCCTCTTCTTAAGAAAGCAAACCTTGATTCATCTGATATGAACAGCTTTAGACCTATATCAAAATTATCCTTTATGTCAAAAATATTAGAGAAGACGGTGCTTGCACAATTAAATGATTTTTTAGCCATCAATAATTTGCTCGGGTTCAGTCAGGTTTCAGAGCTGGTCATAGCACAGATTCTGCTCTGTTGAGAGTCTTAAATGATATTTTATTAGGTGTGGATTCTGGTAGTCCTGTTGGTCTTCTGCTGCTCGATCTCAGTGCCGCTTTCGATACGGTTGTTCATGACATACTTATCAATCGACTAAGAGACCAGGTTGGTATTCAGGGGTTAGCCTTGGATTGGGTCTCTTCATATCTCAAGGGTAGAACAATTTCAGTCTGTTTAGAGAACTGTTCTTCATCAGTTGTTCCTTTAACATGTGGGGTTCCTCAGGGCTCCATCTTGGGACCCATTTTATTCTCCCTCTACATGCTTCTGTTAGGAAAGATCTTTGAGAGGCATGGCATACACTATCATCTGTATGCTGATGACTCTCAACTTTACTTTCCTATTAAACATGGGAAGCAAACCTCTTTTGAGTCTCTGCATAAATGCATGGACGATGTGAAGTGTTGGCTGGCAAAAAACTTTCTCCAATTAAACGAGGATAAGTCAGAGTTTATTGTTTTTGGTCAAAGGGGATGTGAGGTAAATTTAGAAAGAAATTTGTCACTGCTTCCAGGGAAAAAACTTCCCTATGTAAAAAACCTGGGTGTTATATTTGACTCTGAGCTCAAGTTTGATCGACAAATAAATGCTGTTGTTAAAAATAGTTTTTTCCATCTTAGAACTATGGCAAGGTTGAAGCCCATCCTTTCTTTTGATGATTTGGAGAAGGTTGTGCATGCTTTTGTGTCCTCTCGATTGGACTATTGTAATGCTTTGTATCTGGGTGTGAGTCAGGCCTCTCTCTCTCGCCTGCAGCTGGTCCAGAATTCAGCTGCTAGGCTTTTAACTGGAACCAGGAAAAGAGACCATATTACCCCAGTATTGATTTCCCTACATTGGTTACCGATCCAATACAGAATCAAGTACAAAGTGTTGATGCATGTGTTTAAGGCTCTTCATGGTCTTGCACCTGAGTACATCTCTGCCTTAATAAGTTTGAATCGAACTTCAAGGTGTCTCCGCTCTAGTGATCAGCTGTGTCTGTCAGTTCCTCGATCTCGCCTAAAAACTAAAGGTGATAGAGCTTTTGCGGTGGCAGCCCCTAGACTTTGGAATGAGCTTTGGTCATAAAATCATCTCCGTCTCTTTCCAGGGGGCCTTAAAAACGTATTTATTTTCCCTATCTTTTAATTAATTGCATTATAAATTGTACTAGGTAAATTTTATCTTATTCTTGTTTTATTGGTTTTAAAAGTTTTTTGCATTCTTAAGCTGTATTAATGTGATTTTACTTATTTGTTGTAGCTCCATGTACAGCACTTTGGTACCCAGTGTGGTTTTTGAAAGTGCTCTATAAATAAAATTGAGTTGAGTTGAGTTACACTCTACAACAAATCTTTGGTCGTGTCCACTCTCTCATTCATCCTGTCGGTCATAAAAGTTGACCAAACAAGAAAATTCTGTCAAACCCGTATAACTTTCATGAAACAAAAGGAGATGTTCTTCTCATTCACCATTAGGACTAGAGGTCGACCGATATAGGATTTTACCGATACCGATAACTATGTTGGGACAACAAGCCGATAACCGATTAATCGACCGATAGTTTTTAAAATCGATACTGGATGAAAAAAAAAAACATTTAAAGTAGAGATGCACCGATACCACTTTTTCTCTTCCGATTGTGATACCGGAAA
Organism: Xyrauchen texanus; assembly: GCF_025860055.1. NCBI lineage: Eukaryota > Metazoa > Chordata > Actinopteri > Cypriniformes > Catostomidae > Xyrauchen > Xyrauchen texanus. The sequence continues at coordinate 742,083 of NC_068323.1, read as the reverse complement.
TCTCAGTATCGTCCGATCCCGATCCGATAACAGTGTTGATATTTGCATAATCAGTTTAGAATATCTTTACATTATTGTGTGGAATAATTGGGAGATCTCTTTAATATGTAAAGAAACACAAACTTCTAACGACACATTATTTCAATATAAATGTATCGATTATTAAGTTTATTATTAACTAGTTTACTGGATAATGTAGCAGCAACATTAACAGGAATTCCAGTCTTCAAGTCTTCAGTAGAAAGAATCCAGTGTTTAATTTATTATTTTTCTTTCTTTGTTTTTTTTCCTCCAAAAATGTTTGAACTTGTATCTGGACTTTAAAGGATTCAGATCTCTTTGTTCATTTAGTTGTAAGACATCAGTCCACTTTTCATTCACAGTTATTATTTAGAACCCATTCAATTAAAATATTGTTATAAACAAATACTAATGATGACAATAATAATAAATAGTTATTATTATTATTATTATTATTATTATTGACTTTTCATTTTAAATACAACAGTAATATATTTAAGTCGTGCACTTTTTAACCCCTCAGGCTTTTATTTTATCATTCTGAAGTCTCCAGGACGTCCAGATTCAGCTATATTTTTTTGGTATTTTGCGCTGTTACGCTCGTTTAAATTCTCAAAAAACTCATCTCACACACACACACACACACAAACAAACAAACACACTCACACACAAACACACACTCACACACACACGCACACCGATCACTTGATGATTATCAAATAAAAATGGCAAAAATACGTAAAACAACCACCACGAGGCATCAGTGATAGTTTTTATTTCGCCTCTAGAGGGCGCTCTCATACTGTATAATGACAGTGCGCCCTTCCCAGCCACTCCAGCACCGGACACAACGGGGGAAATTATCAGTGTGGATTTTTGCCGATAACCGAAATGTCCAGAAATCGTTATCGGTGCAGATTAATCGGCGAAACCGATATATCGGTCGACCTCTAATTAGGACTGCACAATTAATCAGAACAATAATCAATGTTATAATTATGGGTTCACTAATTGTGAAAAGTGTCAATTACAGTTTTACATGCATTAAAGTTTCTCTGAACATGTTTGTTTGCAGTACTTTTATAATCAATCAGATGTCTGAGGAATTTAAAGGTGTGATGAGACCAGCTGTGAGTCAGAGCGAATAGTACCAGCAGTATTTCAATGATTTGGGATTCGGTCTCACCGCGTGTCCCATTGATGCTCGCAGTGTAGAACAAAACTAACAGCAACACTTGATCTACAGTAAGAGACCGCTTCAGTGATGTTCTAGCATGTTCTTCATGGAACTGGATGGGATTGTAAGTAGTAACTCTTCCTGAGACGCCCCATTGAGCGAAGATTGCAAATTCACACCTCATTGTTGCCCTTCCACATCTGTCCCATTCTCTCCTCCTCCTCCTCATCCGTTCCCCTTCAGCTCAGAATCACCTCAAACTCACCTGAGATCTGAATGGAACAAAAGACCTCATCTGATGTATAGAAATTATGTAACTAGTGTGACATGTTTGGTATCATTTAAAGTGTCTCAGTGCCTCTGGTAAACTGGTCTCATCCTCTCAGCCGTAACGAAAAGCAAAAAGAAGTAATAAAATATGAGAAATGTGGTGTTCCCCTTAAAGGTGTGCCCTGAGCTCCCCCAGATCCTCCATACAAACTACATCCTGTATGTAAATCCACAGGAAGTTGTTTCTCCCCCCTTTATTTTGAGCTCAGTTGCACTTTTCCTCCTCAGGGCTGTTTGGCATGTCAGGGCTGCTGCTGTTTGAGAGGTTCGACTTGACAATCTCCGTCACACTTTAATCTATAAAAGTCTCACAAGAATTTAAACTGGTCACATCAGTTTTGATGTCTGCGCTCCATAATATCGAGGGAAGCTGGTTGTTGCACGTGTGCACCAGAGAGAAGAGCAGATCATGATCGCGAGATCGTTACACTCGTGAGAGTGCAGATGAGAAGTCTTTATCTGTTTATGAGATTATCATTAAATCTGCCTCAGCGGTCTTAAACAGTCGATCACTTGTGCGACCGCCGAAATATCTTCAAAGGCAGAACGATGATCTTTCCCTGCTGTCCATGACCCAGTCCGACTAGACCAGTTGAGAAACACTGTTTTAACACACACAAACACACACAAACACACATACACACACATACACTCTCACACACACACACACACTTCAAAACATGCAGAATATGCCCAGCTAGAGGACGACCAGTGGCTATTGGATTTAGTGTTCCTGACCGATCTCACTGACCTGCTGAATGATTTTAATTTAGAGCTGCAGGGTAAAGATGAACATGTAATCAACATGATCAGTTCAGTGAACACATTTAAAAGCAAGCTGGCAATGATGTTGATTTAATACATTTCTGAATATCTTCAAACATTTTAATTCACACTCAATATTGGGTGTCCAGTAGATTTACTTGTACAACTTCCTGCTTGCAGTTCCTGTCTGAGCTCTTCCGCTGAGTTCTGCTGCCGTTAACAAACACTTACTTGATGTTACCTGCAGAGGGGGTCATAATGCTGTTATATCATCACCAGCAGTGACAAGAGTCAATAAAACATGATACAGAGTTTCCATCTTCAGTCACTAGAAGGAGTTACAGCAGTGAGATCAGCATTAGAATAGTCATTCAGTCTGTATGCCATTACACCAGCAGCACTGACGACATTACAGGAAATTCATTGCAGGAAATATTCTAAATTGTGTGCATGATATCAGTTGATCACAACGGACCAATATGTGATGCTAAAACACTTTTATATGGTAAAACGTTTGTGGAAACTGAAGAACTTACACACATTTGTGCTTGTTGAGCATTTCATTGTAAAACTATTGACATTGTTGTTCTCATTCATCTCAAAGGTGTTCAGAAGGGGTTCAGGACAGTCAAGTTGTTCCACATCAGCCTCCGTAAATCATGTTTATATGGACCTCACTGTGTACACGAGGGTTTTATTATACTGGAACAGAAACAGAATTTGCTGAATTTGCTGTAGCATTAAGAAGTATCTTCACTAGAATAAAAAGATCAAGTCAAACTGATTTTCATGAACTTTGTGTTTGTCACTTAGTAACAAAAACATCTAGGTTACGTATGTAACCCCCGTTCCCCGATGGAGGGAACGAGACGTTGTGTCGAAGAAGCGACACTAGGGGTCTCTCTTGAGCACCGAATATGCCTCTGAACTATGAAAAAAGGCCAATGAGAAGTTGGCAGACAGTATTTGCATACCCCGCCCCTGGACATACGGGTATTTAAGCGGGCAAATACGAGAGTTCATTCAGGATTTTTCTGAGGAGCCGGAAATGGTCACAACAGTGGCTCGGCTCAGCGACGTGGCAGGGAGGACACAACGTCTCGTTCCCTCCATCAAGGAACGGGGGTTACATACGTAACCTAGACGTTCCCGTCTGTCGCTCACTTCAACGTTGTGTCGAAGAAGCAACACTAGGGGTCCAATTTAAATCATTCCATGCGCTGAGCCGTGTACGTGTACTGCTGACACAAGAGCGGGCAGGTATTTTCATGTGCAAACACGACCAGCTGTATCAGGCTGCACGTACCCTTCCACAATGCCCTATAAAGTTGTCGGAATCCTTCTGGTTACCCTAACAAGGGGAACAAGGCTACGCTTGCCAACCTGGGAATGGGCCAAGCCTGACTGGGCCTCTTTTCTCTCTATGTTTCTCTGCATAGAGCAGAATGGCCGGGGCCCTTACACGCATCAAAGGAAGGGGGTCTTATAGAGAGGAAGACCCTGCAGAGACCACACCTACCCTGAAGGGGAGGTAAAGGTGCTGAATACATCACATGGGTTTTTAGGCGACATGTGGAAATGGTGCGGAGGTAGACCCAACCTCGTCAGGGGGGGGGGGTTGCTATACTACAGTGACCGGAGGGCAGCTTGGAACTGGCTAAGGGAGACACGGGTCAGTTCCTCTGCTGAACTGCGGACCCACAAGGACTAGGGAGGAATCATCCAGGGATACGAGAGATGGGATCTCCTGGGAGAAAAAGGCACATGGTTTTACCTCAGCTGAGGGAAAGGGCGCTAGGTGCAAGCTGATTCACCCGGACAGTTCGGTCAGTGTGTTACCGAAGTTCTATGGGCTCGGACCTGAGAGACCACGGGATACTGACTCAACCCGGAGATTGTAAAATCTCGCGAAGGTATTAGGTGTTGCCCAACCCGCTGCTCTACAAATGTCTGCCAGGGAGGTTCCCCTGGCCAGTGCCCACGAGGACGTGGAGTTATACTTTGTCTGAGGCGAGGGGGACTTAGCCGCAGGGGGACGCCCTCGGCGAGCAGACGGGGCATGGCCCATGGCGGCAGGCTTGTAACGGGGCATGATGTGAGATATGGCCTCTGTCTGTTTCTTCACCACGGAGAACTGCTGGGCGAAGACCTCGACGGTGTCGCTAAAGAGGCCGAACTAGGAGACAGGGGCGTTGAGGAAGCGAGCTTTGTCGGTTTCACGCATCTCGACCAGGTTCAACTACAGATGACGTTCCTGCACCACGAGCGTGGCCATCGCATGCCCGAGTGATGCGCTGTGACCTTCGTGGCTCTAAGGGCGAGGTCGGTCACTGAGCGCAGTTCCTGCAGCACATCGGGATCAGGGCTACCCCCGTGCAGATCTCTGAGCGCCTTGGCCTAGTGGACTTGCAGGAGGGCCATGGTGTGCAGGGTGGAAGTGGCATGTCCGGGCGGCGCTGTAGGCCTCGCAGTGAGCGAGGATGTTGTCCTACAGGGCTTGGAGGGAGAACAGGGCTGACCCCGCCAGGTGGTAGGGCTTCGGGGCCTAAGTGGGCGCAACCGCCCTATCCACCTGGGGAATCGCCGTGTACCTGTGGGCAGCTCAGCCGTCGAGGGTAGTGAGAGCGGATGAGCGAGTGGCGCTATGGACGAGTGGAGAGAGGTGCTCTCCACGATGACGCCAGCTCATCATGAACCTCCGGGAAAAATGGGACGGGACGGGACGGGGTGGTGAGGCTGTGAGCAGTGCCCGCACTCCAGGAACCAGTCATCCAACCGCGATGGCTGTGGGGAGGATGGAGGGTTCCAATCCAACCCCACACTAGCGGCGGCCCGGGAAAGCATGTCGGTCATCTGCGCATCAGCCTCAGCGTTGTCGTGCTGGCCCAAAAGGCGGCAGCCCAGGGGAGTCCTCAGCGTCAGATGCCGCACTCTCCGATGCAGCGGCGAGCTCATCCACTTCGAGCTCAAGAGGATATGCAGACTGGCTGTGAGGCGAGCCGCTGTTACCTCGAGCACGGACGTGAGTCAACGAGTGTGCCGGGGGTGGGTGGTCCGAGGGGGCATACCTGGCGGAGCTGCACCGCTGCCATCCCCAGATCGCCTCCAGCGCCAGCCGCATCATCCTCAATCCCGTGGGAAGGAGGAGCAATGTGGGGGGCGTCTGGAGTGGATTGCTTTCTATTGAAGGCAAGCCGCGACTGCAACATTGCCTCGCAGTAAGAGCATGAACCATCCACAAACGCAGCCTCGGTGTGATTGCTGCCCAGACACACGAGACAACGCCTGTGGCCGTCTGAAGCAGAGAGCACTGTACCGCCTCCAGGAACAGTGTTAAAACAATAGATTACTTGATACATTTGTGCATTTAAAACAGTTTTATGCATGTGAACCATTAAGATGGTTGTGTTGAACTCATCAGTGGTTGTGTTGATGGATCTTCTCATGTGTTGAGTCAGTTGACTGAAAGCAGCTGTGGTTAAACTGGCATGTTTGATTGTGGTTTGTAGGAACCAAAGAGCCATGAACTGCTGTGAACTAAAGACACGGTTCTGAATCTAGTTTTGACCGCTGTAGGATGAAGATTAGAAATCTGATAAAAGGCCAAACATGAGAATATCTGTCAGATCCATGTGTCAAGAATCTCCTGGACTTAAATAGAAAAAATGAGCTGCAGTAGATCATGAGAGAGATAAAGATCAAACGTAGATCTGGATGTGGAGTAAAATGAAGGATGACGTGTCTGAAGTTCACACATTTATTTCTGAGAGTGAGACTTGAGGTCATTTTATCTTCTCTTTTTATTCTCAATGTGTTATTTTCCATCCCACTGGACTTCAACTTGTAACAGACAGTTTAATGTTTATATGTAAATGAAATGTACTCTTAATAATAATACATGCTTATATTTGCTTGTTGTTGGTGGTGTTATCCACTCCTGCATTCATTTGATCCAAGTCGCAAGTAAATTTTTTGTTATTGAAAGGCCAAATGAGATCTCTTGTATTTTGTGGATAATCATCTGGTAAATTGTCATCTAACATTGTACCATACTGAAAACTGAGCCTTGATATTTGTGTTTCCTCAGCTACCTCACCGGACATTAAAATATGAGGGGTGTTCCGGGATGGGTGATCAGGGTTCCCACTCTTTTCAAGGCAAAAGTTTCCAAGACATTTTATGTAATATTTCAGCAAAAATACACACGTCCATTTAAATTGAGCTTTTATTTTGCCATTTCTGTGTGTTTTTGACTGTAGTTAAGATAAGCAGTTCACTATATGACAAAGAGCTGATTATTAAGCTGTGATTTAATTAAATACATATATGTGTCAGTACACTTCAAATACTCTGTCATCTACTGGTAACCGCGGTATAAGCAGACTCCGATAGTTGAATGAAAATTAATTGACGTCCCAGGGCTCCAGACTCTGAGTATAATGGTCACAAATGTGACCAAAAATAAATGATTGTGACAATAATTTAAAATCTAGTTGAAATTAGTGACAGTCGTGTTGTGTTTGTGTGTTCATATGCGGTTTCTTCAGATATCATCTTGTGAGATATTGAATGCATCTTTAGAGCGTGCACGAGTGTGTCTGGCTTCTTTTCACCCTTTCTGATGAGATGAGCTCGCTGCACACAACAACAAACACAGCTGAGCCATCGTGTCCGATTCATGATCAAATTACTATTTTAATCTGGGTCTTTTTAATCAATCACCCAGAAACAACTCAGTTTTTGAACTTGCGAGCTCAGGTTAAGCCCAAACACGAAGGGCGTTCGCATACTGGACACTTGAAGCAAATACAGTCATCAGCAGAGTGCACGAGCACTGAACACGTGCAGCCCGATTTTTCTAACTGTCAAGTCAAGTCAATTTTATTTGTATAGCGCCTTTCACAACACACATCGTTTCAAAGCAGCTTAACAGAATATCAGCATTAACAGACGATAAAACTGTAATGTCTATAAAGTCGATTAATCATCATTGTGTAATTTAGATAAAATACGATTTTTAATAGTGTTTAAAAATAATTAAATGATAATTGTATTAATAACCCCAGTAAGCAAACTGTGCATATATAGTGCAAGGGAATGTAATGGTAGAAGAGGTAGCATGTGTTGGATAATATTAATAGACTTAACTGTGTATTGCACATAATTATTGCTCAATGGGGCAGTTTTAATTGTTCATGAGATGGATAGCCTGAGGGAAAAAACTGTTCCTGTGCCTGATGGTTCTGGTGATCAGTGCTCTGTAGCGCCGGCCAGAAGGCAACAGTTCAGAAAGGTAATGGACTGGGTGAGTGGGTCCAGAGTGATTTTACCAGCCCCTTTCCCTCACTCTGGAAGTGTACAGTTCTTGAAGTGGGTGGCAGGGGGCAACCAATAATCCTCTCAGCAGTCCGAACTGTCCTCTGTAGTCTTCTGATGTCTGATTTCATAGCTGCACCAAACCAGACAGTTATTGAAGTGCAGAGGACAGACTCAATGACTGCTGAGTGGAACTGGATCAGCAGCACCTGTGGCAGGTTGAACTTCCTCAGCTGGCGAAGGAAGTACAACCTCTGATGGGCCTTTTTCACAATGGAGTCGATGTGTATCTCCCACTTCAGGTCCTGTGAGATGGTAGTGCCCAGGAACCTGAATGTCTCCACTGCTGGCACAGTGCTGTTTAGAATGGTGAGGGGGGACAATGTTGGGGTGTTCCTCCTAAAGTCCACTATCATCTCCACCATTATGAGCGTCTTCAGCTCCAGGTTTGTTTTGACTGCACCAGTGAGCCAGCTGTTCAACCTCCCTTCTGTTTGCAGACTCATCATCATCTTGGATGAGGCCGATGATAGTGGTGTCATCCGGAGCTTGACAGAGGGGTCCTTGGCAGTGCAGTCATTTGTATACAGGTAGAAGAGTAGTGGGGAGAGCACACATCCCTGGGGGGCACCAGTGCTGATCATACAGGTGCTGGAAGTTAATTTCCTGGTCTCACTAGCTGCTGCATGTCTGTCAGAAAGCTGTTGCAGGATATGATGCAATCCCATGTTGACTGCATCATCCACAGACCTGTTTGCTCGATTAGCAAATTGACAGGGATCTAGAAAGGGTCCAGTGATGTCCTTCAGGTGGACCAACACCGTCTCTCAAATTATTTCATGACCACAGACATCAGGGCGACGGGTCTGTAGTCATTAAGTCCTGTAATTTTGGGTTTCTTGATGTAATTCTCACGTTTGAAGCAGCATGGGACTTCACACTGCTCCAGTGATCTATTGAAGATCAGTGTGAAGACGGGGGTCAGCTGGTTAGCACAGGATCTAAGACACATGGGTGAAACACCATCTGGGCCCTGTACTTTCCTTATCTTTTGTTTTTGGGAGACATGGGACACATCATCTTCACAGATCTTAAGTGCAGGTTGAGTAGCAGGAGGGGGGTTGCAGGAGGTGTTGGTGTTTGTATGAAGTAAAGGTCAGAGCAGGTGTGGGGTGTGAGATTGTTCCTTTTTAAATCTACAGTAGAACACATTCAAGTCGTCAGCCAGATGTTGGTCCCCAACAGGGTTGGGGGCAGGAGTCCTGTAATTCGTAAGTTGTTTCATGCCACTCCACACTTATGCAGGGTCGTTGGCTGAAAACTTGTCACACTTTGGGGCCGATCAGGGGCGGACTGGCCATCAGGAGAATCAAAATGGCCACAAAACGGCTTTGTGATACCACCCCCGTTCAACTAAAAAAGTACCAATTTCTTTTCATAAGAGCAAAATCGGTTCATTATTCCAAACTTTTGGCAGCCAGTGCATATATATATTATTTCACTCAGTCTCTATCTCTCTCCTCCTCTCTCTCTCTTCCTCTCTCTCTCTCACACACACACTCTCTCTTCCTCTCTCTCTCTTCCTCTCTCTCTCTATCTCTCTCTGTCTCTTCCTCTCTCTCTCACTCAGTCTCTCGCTGTCTCTCTCTCTCTCTCTCTCTCTCTCTCTCTCTCTCTCTCTCTCTCTCTCTCTCTCTCTCTCTCTCTCTCTCTCTCTTCCTCTCTCTCTCTCTCTCTCTCTCTCTCTCTCACTCTCTCTCTCTCTATCTCTTCCTCTATCTCTCTCTCTCTCGACAGAACTTTATAAACTCTCCCCTCCTCTAGTTGTCGTCACTCAAGATAGTTTCGTTGAAATATCTGGTGATTTCAGACTTGTGTTGAGTTATTTCAATGAATAATGTTTCACACATGGCTTTTATTGTGTTTGTTCTTGTGGCATGTGGTCGGTAAGTCAACTTTCTTTCTTATTTATTGACAGTTTATTGTAAAGGACTATCAACATCATTGTTTGCTGTTTTTATGAGAAATATTCAGTTGATCTGTGTAAATAACACTTTATATCATCAATAAATGATTGTATTAAATGTAACGTTTTGAAGACATCATATCATCAGACTCATTTTACTTTCAGTCAGTATCATTACACAAATATTTCTGTTTGTATTTGCTGTTATTTCAGTGGAGAACTATTGAACATCTTATTCATTTATCAGTTTTCATGAATCTGTTTCAACACTTCATTGACTACAAGTTATTCCTCATTTAATGTGTGCAAAACGTGTTTCAAAGATCAAAATAAAAGTTCACATTGTTTGTTGTGCAGGTGTGTTTGGTGTTTATACAGATAAAGTGAAGTCAGTGTCAGTGATGGAGGGAGATTCTGTCACTTTACACACTGATGATACTGAAATACAAGATAAAGATGAGATCGACTGGTGGTTTGAATCTGAAACTCAAGGCTTTCTCAAGATTGGAGTCTTCTCTACATCTGATGATGTTCTTGGTGGGAGATTCAGAGGTCGACTGCATGTGAACCATCAGACTGGAGATCTCACCATCACAAACATCACAACTGAACACGCTGGATTTTATCAAGTAATCATTACAGGATATAGGCGGACAATAAATACATTCAGTGTCACAGTTTCTGGTGAGTGTTACAGTGTCGTCTGTCTTCATCATTATATTAATAATCATTTACAGAATCTATAAAGATATTTCAGACTGATTCATATATTTGAAATGATATTAATAGATTCAGTCAGATTATTATTTTCTTTCTAATGATCGTGTATTATGTCATTTATCTGACAGTATAATAACTATAAAACAACGTTTCTTTCCTCTATATTTACTTTTCTACATTTGATGTGTGTAATTTCTTCTTGATTAAATCTATTCTCAGATCGTATCGGTGTAAAACTGCAGATGTTGTTGCTCTTGTTTGATAAATGACTTGTTATGTTCATCATTTCTGTGTCACAAAAGCATCTGCGGCATCATCACATGTTCAATAACATGATATACTGGAGTGATATGAGGCACGAGTGTTTGTTTAGCATTGTTTATTCTTATTCTCTTACGTTCATCGTTTTATCCTTTATTATTTTATCATGTTTCAGGTTTTTCCTCTTTTCTCCTGTTTCATCTGTGTGTATTTTACCTGTTGCTGCTGGCGCTAGCTCGAGTCTGTGTTTGTAGCCTGCTAGTTTTAGCATCGCTTAAATATCTGTTTTCAGCCTTTAATCCTTCACATCGTATTATTCTCTTATCGCGATTCAACTGCGCACATATTCCACCTGCATCAGATTTCTATTTTATCATGATTAAACTGCGGCCATTTTCCAGCATGCACACGTTTTTCTCATCTGTGTTACACGGATTATTGCATCGAGCTCAAAGCACCGTTTATCAAGGACAAACAACAACAAACAATTTTAAATAAATAAATATTCTGTTCCCTTCACAGTGTATTTGCGCTGCTCTGTCCGGTCTATATTAAATTAGAGCATTATTACAGTGTTTTCAGAGCGGTTCTGTGCTCCATAACTCTCTCTCATGCTTACAGTAACAGAAGTGAGTTCGGTTCCGTTTGTTTACGTGCACTAAACGCTTTATTTACACTAAACTGGCGCGTCCTGCGTGAAGCGTTTATTATTATTATTATCTGCGGTAGCAGCATCTCAGTCTCCGCAAGACACAGATATCATAATAATAACACAGAATACAAGATGGGTATAATTCAAACATCTTTATTAAATGATTGTTGAGCAAACAGCATTAACAGAAACACCTGTAGTCCAGAAACATCTCTTCATTCTCCTTCATTTGTTTACCTCTCAGGAGAGAGCCATATAGAGAGAGTTGCGACAACGGAAGTTCTAAATGCTTGATCGTCACGTGATTCTTTATATGGCTCTGCGGCCCTGTCCCAAATGGCACACTCCGGACTTGTGGACTTCCTCAGAGTCCACACTTCGGTGACGTCATATAGTGCAGACTTATAGGGCCCCTCGCGCAAGTCCACAAGGGCGCATTGAGAAGTATTTTGGGACAGACTCGATCGTGAAGCGTGGTTATTGTTGGACAGGAGCTGCAGAGAAATCACATTTATACGCTCCGACGTCGTAGAAGACAAGATTATTTTTCATGCATACAAATGCTGATGTTATGCACGGAGGAAAGTAAATGTTATTGACTTTGTAGATAAACATATAACTTGTCAAAAGTCGTTAATGCATTAAGTCATTATTATTTGATTTACTGTTTAATTTTATTTTTTCTTTATATACATACATATATATATATATATATGTATTTTATATTTTTTATGTGTACCTTGTTTTTTTTATGTCGTTTTTAATTTACAGGTTTAAATATCCATACTTCACTTACATATGACTCAGTAAAGCCCTGCCATTCGTTCTATATAATTGTAAAACAGTTAAAGGATGGGCAAGGAGGAGGCGAGAACCGCTTGACAATATAAATAATAATTTAATGAAAACTGAAAACACATAAACAAACAAACACACATGACGGATATGCCCGTAATTCTCTCTCTCGAACAATCGCCACCGTCGCCTTTATCCTCAGCTACTCATCAGGCCGATTGGGGACCGGCCTGATATTCGACTCGGCCCTCGCCTCCGCTTCACAATAATGAATCGTTATGCGATCAGCCTATTATTCAGCGCTATTACTATGTTTGAGACATCAACCACTGGTCGATGACCATAATGTTTGTATAAACTGTAGGTAACAACTGGTAAAATGTACACAGTCATAAAAACCATAATGATATTAACACTTAAATATTTTCTTCTCAGCCATGTTATCAATTGTCTGTGTCCGTGGAGCTGAAAGCTCTTCACACCAGTTGTCTGATTGGCCTTTCGCAAGGACTCCTGGGTACTTGAAGTGCGTGAAGCCTGGATCTATCGTGGCTTCATGAAGACCGCTTGAAGGGTACAAAGGGGCGCTGCTGAGCACACTTCAGAGCGCTAAAATGCTAAATGGGACGGCCTCACGGACTCGTGAGACTCAGCGTAGCACGCCAATTTAAGTCCACAGACCGAAAGTCCGCATGAAGTGCTTCATTTGGGACAGGGCATGCCTCTCACTAGAGAGTGTGTCGCACTTATTACACTCCCGCCGGAAACAAGTGAAAGCGGAACTAATATTACCAACATCCAACACAATGAAAAGGAACATAAATATAATAAATCAAATATTGAGTTACTATAATATAGGGCAAATGTTCACTTTAAATGTAATTACACCAATGGATTATCAGTTCAACTTCAGTTTGACATTAATCCTCATTCTTTAGGATATCTTATATACTGTAAAGAATAATTTGTAACAATTCTACTTTAAAATTATGTTTTGTGTTTATTGCATTATTCAATCAACCAACTTTATTTTTGACAGCAACAACTGGTTTTAGCGACATGGAAATGTAGTTAACAGTGACATTGAGCAGAAAGTTTACATATAACCAGTGTTTACAACTGCTGATAAAAGTGAAATGATCAGAATCGATTGATGAGATGAAAATTATCGGATGTTAAAATCCTGATTGGAGCATATATATATATATATATTATAACCGTTCTCACGTTCATATACTTTTCAGAAATAAAGGGGACATGTCATTATTTACATACAGTAAAATCACTGAATAAACTCTTTCAGTTTGTATACATGTTTATTTTTGTTACAATTCACATGTTGTTCAATATGAGTGTTTTCAGATGATACAGTCAGTGTTTTTCAGTAGTCTTGTAGGGAAGAATATGATTATTCACAATCACATGGAGGTGGCTGACATCTTAAACAATATAAGTAGGGGCAGACGCAGCACATCCTCAGATATAGTCCCATGTAATGTCCATATACAGTATAACACTATTCCTCAAGATACTAAATACATAAATAATCCCCACTTAAGTTTGAACATGAGAATTTATATTCTTCAACATATGATTTCAGGAGAACATGGATTACCTTTGTTTCCTCACCTCTCTCTTCTTCTACACCTCTTTATTTCTATATGCTTCTACTACTCTAAACTTGTATGTCGCCCTCTAGTGTCTGGTTTGTGTATAACATCACATCTACTAAAACATAGTGACAGCTTCAGAGTGTTACAAATATAGATATCCTTGTCTAAAGTTTATAACTCAAATGTTTTAGTGGAATGTTTTTTGACATATTAATCACTGTCATAATAAACACTGAAAATAAATCAGTCCACAAATGAGATTAATGGAGATCAATGTGTGTGTTTATTTCTCATATTTTCCAGCTCGTCTGCCGGTTCCTGTGATCATCAGAGACTCTTCTCAATGTTCTTCAAGCTCTAAATGTGTGTTGGTGTGTTCAGTGGTGAATGTGACACAGGTGACTCTCTCCTGGTACAAAGGAAACAGTTTATTGTCCTCCATCAGTGTGTCTGATCTCAACAGAAGTCTCTCTCTGGAGGTGGAATATCAGGAGAACAACATCTACAGCTGTGTGATCAACAATCCCATCAGAAACCAGACTAAACATCTCAACATTACTGAAGTCTGTCAGCCGTGTTCAGGTACATCAGCGCTGATATTAATGTTGTTTCTGAACTCATTTATACTGTAGATTCATTCATCATCATGTCGATCACTCATTTCACATTTTACTAAATTCACTGAATCTGTTTTACGTTCTGAATAAAATTGATTTTGAAAAATTAATATATATTTATACACTGGTGGCCAAAAGTTTGGAATAATGTAAATTTTTGCTCCTATGGAAACAAGGTTTCCGCAGGTCCTTAAAAGTCTTAAGCTGCGTTCACACCTCCAGCGACATCATCCCATTCATTTTCAATGAGAGCACAGCGACTTCCGGTGACACGAGCAGCTCATCAAACTGGGTCCCGTCAAGCCTGAAGTGCTGTTGGAACCGGACTTCATCCAGCCGGTGGTTCTCACCATGCTTGAATGGTTTTGTGGACCCAGACAGACCGCAGATAAACAGCCGCTATGGCAAACAGCACGCCTTGTTTCTCGTTCATCTATATAAAGCATTTTATCTACTGATTACATTTATATTTAGTCTTTTCCCTCCAAAATGTTTGTTTTTAGCGGCAAGAAAAGCAATTCGCTGTCAACAGCAATGGAATGACATCCGTGAATGTCATTTATAAATGTTACTAGGCAACCAGTAGTGGGAACGCCCACTAGCGACTTCACCACATAATGTTCTGCCACATTATTCCAATCTTTTGGCCGCAGTGTAGGTTAAACCCCAGTGACACATAATAATGCATTTTTCTCTAAGCTGATAGTTTGTAAAACATGTCCCTGAGCAACTAACAGAGTCTTCTGAACAGATTTCTTATGGCTAATTTCTTTTCTCAAAAGACTACATCCGTGGTTGTGGTTGTGGTTTCACTGAAGCTGTGATCCGATTGGTCATCTCTGGTCTGGTGGCCATGGCTACTGTTGCTGTGCTGGTTTATGACATCAGATCTAAAAGTGTTGGACAGAAGATGAGAGAGCAGACATCATCACTCAAGTAAATAACTGATGAATATGATATTCAATCATCAGGACGCTAGAGGGAGAAGTTCTTGAACATCTGGATCCATTCAGAGCATGTCAGCAATTTCCTCTTCCATCTCCAAATATCCACCAAACATCCACCAGACAGCCACCAGACATCCACCAGACAACCTCCAGACATCCTCCAGCCCCCCCCCAAATATCCTCCAAACATCCACCAGACATCCACCAGACACCCTCCAGACCCCCCCCAAACATCCTCCAGACATCCTCCAGACCGCCCCAAATATCCACCAGACATCCACCAGATATCCACCAGACACCCTCCAGACATCCTCCAGACATCCTCCAGACATCCTCCAGACATTCTCCAAACATCCTCCAGACATCCTCCAAACACTCTCCAGACATCCTCCAGACATCCTCCAAACACTCTCCAGACACTCTCCAGACATCCTCCAGACATCCTCCAGACATCCTCCAGACATTCTCCAGACATCCTCCAGACATTTTCCAAACATCCTCCAAACACTCTCCAGACATCCTCCAGACAACCTCCAAACACTCTCCAGACACTCTCCAGACATCCTCCAGACATCCTCCAAACATCCTCCAAACACTCTCCAGACATCCTCCAGACATCCTCCAAACATCCTCCAAACATCCTCCAAACATCCTCCAGACATTCTCAAACATCCTCCAAACATCCTCCAGACATCCTCCAGACCTCCTTCAGACACTCTCCAGACATTCTCCAGACATCCTCCAGACATCCTCCAGACATCCTCCAGACACTCTCCAAACATCCTCCAAACATCCTCCAGATATCCACCAGACATTCTCCAAACATTCTCCAAACATCCTCCAAACATCCTCCAGACATCCTCCAAACACTCTCCAAACATCCTCCTGATATCCACCAGACATTCTCCAAACATCCTCCAAACATCCTCCAAACATCCTCCAAACATCCACCAGACATCCTTCAGACACTCTCCAGACATCCTCCAGACATCCTTCAGACACTCTCCAGACATCCTCCAGACATTCTCAAAATCCTCCAAACATCCTCCAAACACTCTCCAGACACTCTCCAGACATCCTCCTGACATTCTCAAACATCCTCCAAACATCCTTCAGACACTCTCCAGACATCCTCCAGACATTCTCAAACATCCTCCAAACATCCTCCAAACACTCTCCAGACATCCTCCTGACATTCTCAAACATCCTCCAAACATCCTCCAAACATCCTCCAGACATCCTACAGACCTCCTTCAGACACTCTCCAGACATTCTCCAGACATCCTCCAGACATTCTCCAAACATCCTCCAAACACTCTCCAAACATCCTCCAAACATCCTCCAGATATCCACCAGACATTCTCCAAACATCCTCCAAACATCCTCCAGACATCCTCCAAACACTCTCCAAACATCCTCCAAACATCCTCCAGATATCCACCAGACATTCTCCAAACATCCTCCAAACATCCTCCAGACATCCTCCAAACACTCTCCAAACATCCTCCAAACATCCTCCAGACATTCTCCAAACATCCTCCAAACATCCTCCAAACATCCACCAGACATCCTTCAGACACTCTCCAGACATCCTCCAGACATCCTTCAGACACTCTCCAGACATTCTCCAAACGTCCTCCAGACATCCTCCAAACATCCTCCAAACATCCTCCAGACATTCTCCAAACATCCTCCAAACACTCTCCAGACATCCTCCAGACATCCTCCTGACATTCTCAAACATCCTCCAAACATCCTCCAGACATCCTCCAAACATTCTCCAAACATCCACCAGACATCCTCCAAACATCCTCCAAACATCCTCCAGACATTCTCAAACATCCTCCAAACATCCTCCAGACATCCTCCAAACATTCTCCAAACATCAACCAGACATCCTCCAAACATTCTCCAAACATCCTCCAAACATCCTCCAGACAATCTCGAAACATCCTCCACACATCCTCCTGACATCCTCCAAACATCCACCAGACATCCTCCAGACATCCTCCAAACATCCTCCAGACATCCTCCAGACAATCTCCAAACATCCTCCAGACATCCTCCAAACATCCTCCAAACACTCTCCAGACACTCTCCAAACATCCACCAGACATCCTCCAAACATCCTCCAAACATCCTCCAGACAATCTCCAAACATCCTCCAAAAATCCACCAAACATCCACCAGACATCCTCCAAACATCCTCCAGACATCCACCAGACATCTTCCAAACATCCTCCAAACATCCTCCAAACATCCTCCAGACATCCTACAGACCTCCTTCAGACACTCTCCAGACATTCTCCAAACATCCTCCAAACATCCTCCAGATATCCACCAGACATTCTCCAAACATCCTCCAAACATCCTCCAAACATCCTCCAAACATCCACCAGACATCCTTCAGACACTCTCCAGACATCCTCCAGACATCCTTCAGACACTCTCCAGACATTCTCCAAACGTCCTCCAGACATTCTCCAAACATCCTCCAAACATTCACCAGACATCCTCCATACACCCTCCAGACATCCACCAGACATCCTCCAGACACTCTCCACACTCTCCAAACACTCTCCAAAGTCTCCCCTCCAACTCCAGAGGAGTAAGAATGATGAAATGAGAGTTTTCAACAGTTTTTAGACTGTACAGCAAATCTTTGGTCGTGTCCACACTCTCATTCATCCTGTCGGTCATAAAAGTTGACCAAACAAGAAAATTCTGTCAAACCTGTATAACTTTCTTTCATGAAACAAAAGGAGATGTTCTTCTCATTCACCATTAGGACTAGAGGTTGACCAATATAGGATTTTGCCGATAACTATGTTGGGAAGACAAGCCGATAACCGATTAATCGCCCGATAGTTTTTAAAATCGATACTGAATGAAAAATCAACATTTAAAGTAGAGATGCACCGATACCACTTTTTCTCTTCCGATTCTGATACCGGAAATCTCAGTATCGGCCGATCCCGATCCGATAACAGTGTTGATATTTGCATAATCAGTTTAGAATATCTTTACATTATTGTGTGGAATAATTGGGAGATCTCTTGAATATGTAAAGAAACACAAACACAGACACATTATTTCAATATAAATGTATCGATTATTAAGAAACTCTTTATTATTAACTAGTTTACTGGATAATGGAGCAGCAACATTAACAGTAATTCCAGTCTTCAAGTCTTCAGTAGAAAAGAATCCAGTGTTTAATTTATTATTTTTCTTTCTTTGTTTTTTCCTCCAAAAATGTTTGAACTTGTATCTGGACTTTAAAGGATTCAGATCTCTTTGTTCATTTAGTTGTAAGACATCAGTCCACTTTTCATTCACAGTTATTATTTAGAACCCATTCAATTAAAATATTGTTGTAAACAAATACTAATGATGACAATCAGAATCAGAATAAATAGTTATTATTATTATTATTGACTTTTAATTTTAAATACAACAGTAATTTATATAAGTCGTGCACTTTTTAACCCCTCAGGCTTTTATTTTGTCATTCTGAATTCTCCAGGACGTCCAGATTCAGTGATAATTTTTTGGTATGTTGAGCTGTTACGCTCGTTTAAATTCTCAAAAAACTCGTCTCACACACACACACACACACACACACACACACACACCGATCACTTGATGATTATCAAATAAAAATGGCAAAAATACGTAAAACAACCACCACGAGGCATCAGTGATAGTTTCTCATATACTGTTTAACCCGGACACAACGGGACACAACGGGGGAAATTATCGGTGTGGATTTTTGCCGATCACCGAAAGTTCCAGAAATCGTTAATGATGCTGATTAATCGGCGAAACCGATATATCGGTCGACCTCTAATTAGGACTGCACAATTAATCAGAACAATAATCAATGTTATAATTATGGATTCACTAATTGTGAAAAGTGTCAATTACAGTTTTACTTGCATTAAAGTTTCTCTGAACATGTTTGTTTGCAGTAGTTTTATAATCAATCAGATGTCTGAGGAATTTAAAGGTGTGCTGAGACCAGCTGTGAGTCAGAGCGAATAGTACCAGCAGTATTTCAATGATTTGGGATTCTGTCTCACCGCGTGTCCCATTGATGCTCGCAGTGTAGAACAAAACTAACAGCAACACTTGATCTACAGTAAGAGACCGCTTCAGTGATGTTCTAGCATGTTCTTCATGGAACTGGATGGGATTGTAAGTAGTAACTCTTCCCGAGACGCCCCACTGAGAGAAGATTGCAAATTCACACCTCATTGTTGCCCTTCCACATCTGTCCCGTTCTCTCCTCCTCCTCCTCATCCGTTCCCCTTCACCTCAGGATCACCTCAAACTCACCTGAGATCTGAATGGAACAAAAGACCTCATCTGATGTATAGAAATAATGTAACTAGTGTAACATGTTTGGTATCATTTAAAGTGTCTCAGTGCGTCTGGTAAACTGGTCTCATCCTCTCAGCCATAACGAAAAGCAAAAAGAAGTAATAAAATATGAGAAATGTGGTGTTCCCCTTAAAGGTGTGCCCTCCCCCAGATCCTCCATACAAACTACATCCTGTATGTAAATCCACAGGAAGTTGTTTCTCCCCCTTTATTTTGGCGCAGAGCACAGTGTTGCTCTTTTCCTCCTCAGTGCTGTTTGGCATGTCGGGGCTGCTGCTGTTTGAGAGGTTCGACTTGACAATCTCCGTCACACTTTAATCTATAAAAGTCTCACTAGAATTTAAACTGGTCACATTAGTTTTGATGTCTGCGCTCCACAATATAAGTGGAGAGAAGAGCAGATCATGATCGTGAGATCGTTACACTCATGAGAAAGTGCAGATGAGAAGTCTTTATCTGTTTATGAGATTATCATTAAATCTGCCTCAGCGGTCTTAAACAGTCGATCACTTGTGCGACCACCTAAATATCTTCAATGGGAGAACGATGACATTGTTCTTTCCCTGCTGTGTTGAAGTGTTTGTTGAGGCTGCAGACGCATAAGCAATGTTGGGCCGTACTAGCGGGTTCATTGCATTGTGCAAACAGAGGGAATATTTCCCGAACATCCATAATTACCACCGTATAATCCACCAGCAGGTATTGTGTGATAACATTTTAAACATGACAGAAGTGATGTTTACAGAGAAGGTTATTCCGTGAACATCTGGAGGAGACAGGTGCAGAACACACAGACCTGTTAGATGTTTAAGTAGAGGTACATTTTTAGTGAGATTCTCAGAGTTGTTGCCTGAAATCAAAGATTTTCTGAAGCTTTCAAAACATGCAGAATATGCCCATCTAGAGGACGACCAGTGGCTATTGGATTTAGTGTTCCTGACCGATCTCACTGACCTGCTGAATGATTTTAATTTAGAGCTGCAGGGTAAAGATGAACATGTAATCAACACGATCAGTTCAGTGAACACATTTAAAAGCAAGCTGGCAATGATGTTGGTTTAATACATTTCTGAATATCTTCAAACATTTTAATTCACACTCAATATTGGGTGTCCAGTAGATTTACTTGTAGAACTTCCTGCTTGCAGTTCCTGTCTGAGCTCTTCCGCTGAGCTCTGCTGCCGTTAACAAACACTTACTTGATGTTACCTGCAGAGGGGGTCATAATGCTGTTATCTCATCACCAGCAGTGACAAGGGTCAATAAAACATGATACAGAGAGAACAATACCATAACCCTATACATGACAGGTGTGCTCCCTGACCATTAATATATATATTAAAATAATCAAAGGAACAAAAGTTTGAAATGTGAATAAAATGACATCTCAAATTCACACTGTGAAACAGAGTCACTGTGAGAGAGCTGTTAGAAACCGGATGTGTTTCCATCTTCAGTCACTAGGAGGAGTTACAGCAGTGAGATCAGCATTAGAAGAGTCATTCAGTCTGTATGCCATTACACCAGCAGCACTGACGACATTACAGGAAATTCATTGCAGGAAATGTTCTAAATTGTGTGCATGACATCAGTTGATCATAACGGACTAATATGTGATGCTAAAACACTTTTATATGGTAAAATGTTTGTGGAAACTGAAGAACTTACACCCTTTTGTGCTTGATGAGCATTTCATTTTAAAACTATTGACATTGTTGTTCTCATTCATCTCAAAGGTGTTCAGAAGGGGTTCAGGACAGTCAAGTTGTTCCACATCAGACTCTGTAAATCATGTTTATACGGACATCACTGTGTACACAAGGGTTTTATTATACTGGAACAGAAACAGAATTTGCTGTAGCATTAAGATGTATCTTCACTAGAATAAAAAGATCAAGTCAAACTGATTTTCATGTACTTTGTGTTTCTCACTTAGTAACAAAATCGTCTAGGTTACGTATGTAACCCCCTTTCCCCGATGGAGGGAACAAGACGTTGTGAATAAGAAGAGGCACTAGGGGTCTCTCTTGAGCACCGAATATGCCTCTGAACTAGGAAAAAAGGCCAATGAGAAGTTGGCAGACAGTTTTTGCATACCCCGCCCCCGGACATACAGGTATTTAAGCAGGCAAATACGAGAGTTCATTCAGGATTTTTCTGAGGAGCCGAAAATGGTCCGGCCACAACAGTGGCTCGGCTCAGCGACGTGGCAGGGAGGACACAACGTCTCGTTCCCTCCATCAAGGAACGGGGGTAACATACGTAAACTAGACGCTCCCCATCTGTCGCTGACAACGACGTTGTGTCGAAGCAGCAACACTAGGGGTCCAAATTAAATCATGCCATGTCCTGAGCCATGTACGTGTACTGCTGACACAAGAGCGGGCAGGTATTTTCACGTGCAAATGCGACCAGCTGTATCAGGCTGCACGTACCCTTCCACAATGCCCCATAAAGTTGTCACTAGTTGTCACACCTACCCTTAAGGGGAGGTAAAGGTGGTGAATACATCACATGGGTTTTTAGGCGACATGTGGAAATGGCGCGGAGGTAGACCCAACCTCGTCAGAGGGGGGGGGTTGCTACACTACAGCGACCGGAGGGCAGCTTGGAATCATCCAGGGATCTGAGAAATGGGATCTCCTGGGAGAAAAAGGCACGCGGTTTTACCTCAGCTGAGGGAAAGGGCGCTAGGCGCAAGTGATTCACCCGGCCAGTTCATCAGCTTGTTACCGAGTTCTACGGGCTCGGACCTGAGAGAACACGGGACGATACTGACTCAACCCGGAGATTGTAAAATCTCGCGAAGGTATTAGGTGTTACCCAACCCGCTGCTCTACAAATGTCAGCCAGGGAGGTGCCCCTGGCCAGTGCCCAGGAGGACGTGGAGTTAGACTTTGTCTGAGGCGAGGGGGACTTAGCCGCAGGGGGACGCCCTCGGCGAGCAGACGGGGCATGGCCCATGGCGGCAGGCTTGCAATGGGGCATGATATGAGATATGGCCTCCATCTGTTTCTTCACCGCGGAGAACTGCTGGGCAAAGTCCTCGATGGTGTCGCCAAAGAGGCCGAACTAGGAGACGGGCGTTGAGGAAGCGAGCTTTGTCGGTTTCACGCATCTTGACCAGGTTCAACTACAAATGACGTTCCTGGACCACGAGCCTGGCCATCGCCTGCCCGAGTGACTGTGCTGTGACCTTCGTGGCTCTAAGGGCGAGGTCGGTCGCTGAGCGCAGTTCCTGCAGCACATCGGGATCAGGGCTACCCCCTTGCAGATCTCTGAGCGCCTTGGCCTGGTGGACTTGCAGGAGGGCCATGCCGTGCAGGGCGGAAGCGGCAAGTCCGGCGGCGCTGTAGGCCTTCGCAGTGAGCGAGGATGTTGTCCTACAGGGCTTGGAGGGGAGCACAGGGCTTGGAGGGTGGTAGGGCTTTCGGGGCATAAGTGGAGCGCAACCACCCTATCCACCTGGGGAATTGGCGTGTACCTGTGGGCCGCTCCGCCGTCGAGGGTAGCGAGAGCGGATGAGCGAGTGGCATTGTGACGAGTGGAGAGAGGTGCTCTCCACGATGACATCAGCTCATCATGCACCTCCGGGAAAAACGGGACTGGGGGGGCGAGGCTGAGAGCGGCGCCCGGACCCCAGGAACCAGTCATCCAACCGCGATGGCTGTGGGGAGGATGGAGGGTTCCAATCCAACCCCACGCTAGCGGCGGCCCGGGAAAGCATGTCGGTCATCTGCGCATCAGCCTCAGCCTGGGCATGCTGGCCCGAAGTCGGCAGCCCAGGGGAGTCCTCAGCGTCAGATGCAGCGACCTTCGATGCAGCGGCAAGCTCATCCAATTCGAGCTCAAGAGGATAGGCAGACTGGCTGTGAGGCGAGCCGCTTTTACCTCGAGCACGGACGTGAGTCAACGAGTGTGCCGGGGGGCGGGTGGTCCGAGGGGGCATACCCGGCGGAGCTGCACCCGCTGCCATCCCCAGATCGCCTCCAGCCCCAGCCGCATGGTCCTCAATCCCGTGGGAAGAAGGAGCAATGCGGGGGGCGGCTGAAGTGGCTTGCTTTCTATTGAAGGCAAGCCGTGACCGCAACGTTGCCATGGTCATGCCCTCGCAGTGAGAGCATGAACCATCCACAAATGCAGCCTCGGTGTGATCGCTGCCCAGACACACAAGACAACGCCTGTGGCTGTCTGAAGCGGAGAGCACTCTACCGCATCCAGGAACAGTGTTAAAACAATAGATTACTTGATACATTTGTGCATTTAAAACAGTTTTATGCATGTAAACCATTAAGATGGTTGTGTTGAACTCATCAGCGGTCGTGTTGATGGATCTTCTCATGTGTTGAGTCAGTTGACTGAAAGCAGCTGTGGTTAAACTGGCATGTTTGATTGTGGTTTGTAGGAAACAAAGAGCCATGAACTGCTGTGAACTAAAGACACGGTTCTGAATCTAGTTTTGGATCTGTAGGATGAACATTAGAAATCTGATAAAAGGTCAAACATGAGAATGTCTGTCAGATCCATCTGTCAGGAAACTCCTTAACTTAAATATCCATAAAAAATGAGCTGCAGTAGATCATGAGAGAGATAAAGATCAAACGTAGATCTGGATGTGGAGTAAAATGAAGGATGACGTGTCTAAAGTTCACACATTTATTTCTGAGACAGTGAGTGTGACTGTGGTCACTTTATCTTCTCATTTTCATTTTCAACGTGTTATTTTCCATCCCACTGGACCTCAACTTTTAACAGACAGTTTAATGTTTATATGTAAATGAAATTTACTCTTAATAATAATACATGTTTATATTTGCTTGTTGTTGGTTATGTTATTGTAACACACCTCTCCACGGAGGGAAGGACGACACAGGAAACAGGGCTTCCACTTCAGCGGTAAGGCTCTTAATTAATAAACTTTTAGCCCTTACGGCTTCACAATCACAGTAGCTTTTCAGCTTCACAGTCAATAAACAGCTTACAGTCAATAATCATTTCCAGAACAGCCTTTCTTTGTCCCTGACTCTCTCTCCCCCACTGGAGGTTCTGTGGCTGCTTTTATGCCGCTCTCCCCATGCTCACTGAAATTAGAGACAGGTGGTAGACATAATTTAGCTCAGGTGCAAGCGCCCTTACCACTTTCTCTCCCAGACGGGCGCTTGACCACACCCCGCTGCCACATACCCCCACCGCCCAACTCAGGCCGGTGCGCCATCCGGCCTGCCTACCACTCCCCCCCATTTCTGGAGAGGAAATCAGTGACAGCCATCTGCACCCCCGGTCTGTGGACCACCTTGAACTTAAAGGGCTGGAGGGCCAGATACCAACGGTTGATCCGGGCATTAGTATCCTTCATGCGGTGAAGCCATTGGAGTGGGGCGTGATCCGAGCAGAGATTGAAGGCCCGCCCCAGCAGGTAGTATCGGAGCGTGAGGACCGGCCACTTGATGGCCAGACACTCCTTCTCCACGGTGCTGTACTTTGTTTCCCTCAAGGAGCGCTTACGTCTAATGCACACACCGGGAGCTCCTCCCCCTCCACCACCTGCGAGAGTACGGCCCCCAGCCCTCTGTCTGAAGCGTCCATCTGCAATAAGAAAGGGAGAGAGAAGTTAGGTGCATGTAAAAGCGGCCCACCACAAAGTGCGGCTTTAACCTGCGTAAATGCCTGTTGGCACTGCTCCAACCATTGGACCAGGTCTGGAGCCCCCTTTTTAGTTAGGTCAGTCAGCGGGCTGGTGACATCCGAATAATTAGGCACAAACCTCCTATAATAGCCAGCCAGCCCCAGGAACTGCCTCACCCCCTTTTTGGTCTTAGGTCTTGGGCAAGTCGCAATCGCCGCGGTCTTGTCAATTTGGGGCCGCAACCGGCCATGACCCAAGTGGAACCGCAGATACCGTACCTCCACACGCCCAATCGAGCACTTCTTGAGGTTTGCCGTGAGCCCCGCCCACCGCAGCGACCTCAGGACGGCCCTCAGATGTTGCATGTGCTGCTGCAAATCATTACTATAAATAATGATATCGTCTAGATAGGCAGCGGCGTAAGCGGTGTGTGGTCTGGGATCCGATTCATGAGGCGCTGAAACGTGGCTGGGGCCCCAAACAAACCGAACGGAAGTGTCACGAATTGGTGTAATCCAAACGGCGTCGAGAAGGCTGTTTTCTCACGGGAAATTGGTGTCAAGGGGATCTGCCAATAACCCTTCATTAAATCCAAGGTCGAGTAAAACCGAGCAGTACCCAACTGATCGAGCAATTCATCAACACGGGGCATTGGGTACGTGTCAAATTTAGACACCGCATTGACTTTTCTATAATCCACACAGAACCGTACAGACCCATCACTCTTGGGAACAAGAACAACCGGGCTGGACCAATCACTGTGGGATTCCTCTATTACGCCCATATCAAGCATCAAATCCAATTCCTCCCGAAATGTGTTCGGGCAGGCGATAATGGCGGCTACGTACCACCATGCCCGGCTCGGTCTCGATGTGGTGCTGGATGATGTTCGTACGACCTGGTAGAGGGGAAAACACATCTGTAATTCGGAAACCTCTGTGAGTTGACACGGTGAGAGGTGATCTCCACAAACAACCGGGGTGTCAAGATTGCGGTTTTGTTTACCTCCGGTCCGAGCTCCTCCCTCTCCAGAACTACCGTGGCCAACGTCACAGGGACCGCCTCCTCCCTCCACAGTTTTAGGAGGTTGAGGTGATATATCTGACGCGCACCACATCTATCGGTTCGTTTAACCTCATAATCAAGATCCCCCACTCGTTGTGTGACCTCAAAGGGTCCTTGCCACTTGGCGAGTAATTTAGAGCTCGATGTTGGGACCAATACAAGTACCTTATCTCCCGGTGCAAAAAAAAAAGCTGAGTACCCCGATCATACAGCCGGCGTTGGCGCTCTTGAGCTTGGAGCAAATTCTCCTGTGTTAATTGCCCCAGTGTGTGGAGTTATGCTCGAAGATCAAGAACGTACTGAATTTCAATTTTTACTATTCGAAGGTCCCTCCTCCCAAGCTTCGCGGATGACGTCAAGCAAACCGCCCATACAGCAGCTCAAACGGGGAAAATCCCGTGGAGGCTTGCGGGACCTCTCGTACTGCGAATAACAGGGGGTCAAGCCATCTATCCCAATTTCTAGCGTCTTCGTGTACGAACTTACGAATCATACTTTTGAGCTTTTTATTAAATCATTCCACTAGGGCTAGGCCATCCGTCTGCGGATGGTACACACCAGCTCTCCCCCAGTAACACCAGCATCTGATCTGAACTCCCACAGTAACACCAGCATCTGATCTGTTTCTGCTGAACTGGAAAACTGTGGCATGAGGTTTGAGAGTTTGTGGAGGTATCTCTCTCTCAACTCTGTAAATTTCTCACAGTGAAGGAGAAAGTGTTTCTCTGTGTCGACCTCACCCGTGTCACAGTGAGCACAGACTCTGTCTGTCTGTCTGTCTGTCTGTCTCTCTCTCTCTGTCCGTGTCTCTGTCTCGACCTCAACCCGTGTCACAGAGAGACTCGTTCATGTTTGTCTGTGTCAGCTTTTTTCTATGTTCAGTCTGTGATCACTGAGTCTGTATTTGGGGAGGATCCATCTCTGTTTTGGATCTCTAACAGTGTGCAGATATTCTGCCAGATTATATGTTCTGTTTAGGGCCCGATAACATTCCAGTTTGCTTTGGTTTTTACTGTCATTTTCCCAATGGTCCAAATATGAATTTTTGCTTTCTTTTCTGATTTGGTTTATTGCGATCTGGTTTAGTTCAGCAGTGCTGGTCTGAAACTGGTGTTTGTTAGTTGTTAGTGGGTTTGTGAGTTTTCTGGTTTTAGGCTTCAGCTCTTGGGTTTTAAAGGGCACCTATTATGGAATTTTGAAAATGACCTTTCATGTAGTGTGTAACATAGATTTAAGTGAAAAAAACATCCTGCAAAGTTTTATATATGAAAGTTCACCGTAAAAAAAGTTATTGTCTCTCAAAAGTAGGAGTCGACTCTGAGTCACTGTAATGAATCGATTTTCCAATGAGTCATTTTCCTTTTCGTTGTGACGTCAAGACGAAAAATTATCAAATTGGCCGCGCCCACTCATTGCGCACGCAGACACCAGGGAAAACTTGAAAACATCATGTCGACAACAAGACGCTGTTTTTTTCACTGCCCAGGGACGAGCATGTGAAGAATCAGTGGCTAGAGTTTATATTTACAACTATACCACACAAGTATAGCCCGAACCTTGTGCTGTGTTCGCCTCGTTTTAATGACGATTGCTTTACGAACATGAGCGCTTTCAAGTGTGGATTCAGCGAGCGGTTGATACTGAAGGAAGGTTCAGTACCAAGTTTATTTGGATCAGCTTCCTCCTCCGAATCACAACCTGTAAGTATTATTAATAATTGTTGATTTTATGTGTTTTTTAGCATGTTAATAAGTATTTGTGTGTGTTGTGTAAGTTACGCTCAGCGCAGCTTCTAGGTCTCCAATGTCAATGTTTTTGAAATATGTGAAATGTTTGGCGATGTTATTGGAGTTGTCATAAAGAATAGAGCAATAACTTGTAGTAATGCAGCTTTATCAATATGTTTATGCGTTGGGCTAACGCAAACAATAACTGATTGGGTGTTTACCACCGAACTTTGGGCTATGATCGCTAACATAAATTAACTCAAATTCCTTCTCTGATTTAGATTTTTTTACTACAAAGCGGTGATGGGCGTTCCGTTTCCGACAATCTCTGCACAGAGTATACCAATCACAACTGACTGGGTCATCTGACCAATCACCGCAGATTAGCGTCACGCAAAGGAGGGGTTTGGAAAAATGAGTCGTTGAATGAATCATTTGGGAGTCGGTGAGCAAATCAGGTAAACATAAATGCATATTATAAGACAACAAAAGTGTTTTTTGTCATTGCATGCATGTAAAACTGTTGTTGGGGACTCCCAAAACAATATTAGGAACATTTTAAATGCCATAATATGTGTTGCAGTGTGTTTTGGGGTTTTCATGTTGCAGTGTGTTTGGGGAAAATTTGAGGGATGGTTTTTCAATATGTATAATAAGGGGGTATCCACCTAGTTCGGCCCAGCATGCATTAGTATAGTAGTAGTAGTATTAGTAATTCTTCTCTCTCACTCTCTTCCTCTCTCTCTCTCTCTCTCGACAGAACTTTATAAACTCTCCCCTCCTCCAGTTGTCGTCACTCAAGATAGTTTAGTTGAAATATCTGGTGATTTCAGACTTGTGTTGAGTTATTTCAATGAATAATGTTTCACACATGGCTTTTATTGTGTTTGTTCTTGTGGCATGTGGTCGGTAAGTCAACTTTCTTTCTTATTTATTGACAGTTTATTGTAAAGGACTATCAACATCATTGTTTGCTGTTTTTCTGAGAAATATTCAGTTGATCTGTGTAAATAACACTTTATATCATCAATAAATGATTGTATTAAATGTAACGTTTTGAAGACATCATATCATCAGACTCATTTTACTTTCAGTCAGTATCATTACACAAATATTTCTGTTTGTATTTGCTGTTATTTCAGTGGAGAACTATTGAACATCTTATTCATTTATCAGTTTTCATGAATCTGTTTCAACACTTCATTGACTACAAGTTATTCCTCATTTAATGTGTGCAAAACGTCTTTCAAAGATCAAAATAAAAGTTCAAGTTCACATTGTTTGTTGTGCAGGTGTGTTTGGTGTTGAGTCAGTGTCAGTGATGGAGGGAGATTCTGTCACTTTACACACTGATCTTACTCAAATACAAGATGATGATTTTATCGACTGGTGGTTTGAATCTGAATCTGAACACATTCACATCGCTACAATCATGAGAATGTTCGGAGTCTCTACATCTGATGATGTTCTTGGTGGGAGATTCAGAGGTCGACTGCATCTGAACAATCAGACTGGAGATCTCACCATCACAGACATCACAACTGAACACACTGGACTTTATCAACTAAACATCATTACAGGATATGAGCTAACAAGAAATTATTTCAGTGTCACAGTTTCTGGTGAGTGTTACAGTGTCGTCTGTCTTCATCATTATATTAATAATCATTTTCAGAATCTATAAAGATATTTCAGACTGATTCATATATTTGAAATGATATTAATAGATTCAGTCAGATTATTATTTTCTTTCTAATGATCGTGTATTATGTCATTTATCTGACAGTATAATAACTATAAAACAACGTTTCTTTCCTCTATATTTACTTTTCTACATTTGATGTCTGTAATTTCTTCTTGATTAAATCTATTCTCAGATCGTATCGGTGTAAAACTGCAGATGTTGTTGCTCTTGTTTGATAAATGACTTGTTATGTTCATCATTTCTGTGTCACAAAAGCATCTGCGGCATCATCACATGTTCAATAACATGATATACTGGAGTGATATGAGGCACGAGTGTTTGTTTAGCATTGTTTATTCTTATTCTCTTACGTTCATCGTTTTATCCTTTATTATTTTATCATGTTTCAGGTTTTTCCTCTTTTCTCCTGTTTCATCTGTGTGTATTTTACCTGTTGCTGCTGGCGCTAGCTCGAGTCTGTGTTTGTAGCCTGCTAGTTTTAGCATCGCTTAAATATCTGTTTTCAGCCTTTAATCCTTCACATCTGACATTTTTAAGCGTGCATCGAGTTTTCCATCACATTATTCTCTTATCGCGATTCAACTGCGCACATATTCCACCTGCATCAGATTTCTATTTTATCTCGATTAAACTGCGGACATTTTCCATCATGTAGGGGAGAGTGGGGTGATTTGTGCCAGGGGGGAAGTAGATCCACCCCTTGTTTCTGGAAAACCATAGAAGAAATTGGTCATGTGACCACATAATTTTGAAAAGCCATCCATTTTACTCATCCTCCAAAGAAGAAAGACACATGACATGAGAGGTAAGCACATTTTAGCTCAAAAAACTGTTTTTTTCCTTTCAAAGTAAAATTTCTATGATTAAGGTTTTTTGATTGTAGCATCTGAACAATTATAGAAAAGTTTGAAAACATTTTACACATGTTTTAGTGCTTTAGCAGGCTACACAATGAGTCTATAGAGTTAGCATGATGTTAGCTCTTAACTGCTGGATCATGCTAGTTTTTCAAACTTGTGGGTCTGGGGTGATTTGTGCCAAAGGGCCTGGGTTAAGTTGTGCCAGTGGCACAACTCACCCCCACTTATGATTATTTACCCATACAACAAGGATATCTTCCCAGATGAAGATTATGCCCCATCAGTGGTAACAGACAGGGCAAACCCAGAAGAGCCCTCCACCAGTGCTGCTGCTGACCCGCCTGGACCATCACATGAGGAGCTAACCCATGCCACAGGTCTTGAAGCAGGTCCAGACTCAGGGGAGCCACCTGCACTCTTCCGGAACCAAATCCTGAGCACTCATCAAGTGCTCCTTGCCAAAAGCCACAGCAAGAAGGCCCAGAATGATGAGAAAGAAAGTAAAAACAAGAATCGTGACTGACACACCTGAGAAGATGGAGCTGGAAAAGGTACACAAAGAAAAACAAGATAAAAAGGTTGAAAAGGAAAAGAAAAAGAAAAAAGAATGAAAGGCTCAGTAGCTCAGAAGAAAGCACCATGGGCCTTTCACTTGATAACACCACTGACGATGAAGCAGAAGATGACCTGGAGAACACACACAACAGAGAAAATAAAAGGGCTGAAAAACAGAAAAATGAATGAAAATAAGAAGAGAGGGGCTCTGAAAATGTCCAAACCAACCAAACCCAAAAAGAAAGTGACAGTCAAAAGTAGCTCAGAAGAGAGTGACATCTCCATTCCACTTAACGACACCACTGATTATGATAGTTCAGATGTCCAGAATGATGATGGTGATGGTGACAAGGATCTGTCTTCTGGTGACTTTGTCATTGTGAGCTTTGCTGGTAAAACCAAATCCTATAACTACGTTAGATTGGTGGAGAAGTTTGAGGGTGCAGACATCAGCGCAAAGTTTCTAAGGCAAAGTTGTAAGAAGTCTGTGGATGGAAAGCCCATCTTTACATTTAAAGAAAATTATGAAGGAGTCATCCCTAGAGATGATGTGCTCAAGAAATTACCCACACCCCAAAAACATGGTGGTACAGCCAGAAGGGAGCAGAAGTTTATATTTCCCTGCAGCATTGGCAAGTGGGATGTTAAGTAGTAGGCCAGATCCAGACCACCTAGACCTACATACTCACTGGGGATAATCTGGAGAAGTGAGGAGATGGGCATGCCTCATCAGTGTTTTACTTAGGCCTACCTGCCATTTGTTTAATTTAGCTAACACTAATTTCAGTTTTGAGTTTGCACTATGTTATTAATGAGAAGTTTTATTGAGTTTTTAAGAGGCCTAAGTCACAATAGGTTGTTTAGAAATTAGCCTAGTCACTTTATTCTTATATGTTACATAATTGACAGACAACGTTCTATGTATGTCAACAGGCATCTATTGCCAAAGCCTTTTTGCCTGAAATGATTCACAACTATCATATAGGCTATTGTTTATTTAAGTGTTTTCCAAAAAACTACAAAATATGACTTATTCCAACAGTTTAATAGGGTGACAATGTCTAAATAAACCTTAAATGAGTAATTTTGTATTGAATTTGTCTTGCTTTCATATAGCATTACAGTTCATAACATTAAAATGTTCTGTTTTACTTGAGAAATCACTGGCACAATTTACCCCAATGTATTCCCCCAAAGGCACAACTTACCCCTCTCCAGGGGCAAGTTGTGCCACGAGACCATTTTTTTCCCCAAAAGCTATATTTCTGAAACAATTTATTTCAGATCCAAAGTTATTGTTCTCAGGGATGCACAACATCCTGAAATAGATGTGCATCCTTAAGTTGAAGGCATTACTGTCATGGCCTCACTTTAAAGTCACTTTGAGTAAAAACTGGCACAACTCACCCCACTTTCCCCTACACGTTTTTCTCCTCTGTGTTACACGGATTATTGCATCGAGCTCAAAGCACCGTTTATCAAGGACAAACAACAACAAACAATTTTAAATAAATAAATATTCTGTTCCCTTCACAGTGTATTTGTGCTGCTCTGTCCGGTCTATATTAAATTAGAGCATTATTACAGTGTTTTCAGAGCGGTTCTGTGCTCCACAACTCTCTCTCTCATGCTTACAGTAACAGAAGTGAGTTCGGTTCCGTTTGTTTACGTGCACTAAACGCTTTATTTACACTAAACTGGCGCATCCTGCGTGAAGCGTTTATTATTATTATCTGCGGTAGCAGCATCTCAGTCTCCGCAAGACACAGATATCATAATAATAACACAGAATACAAGATGGGTATAATTCAAACATCTTTATTAAATGATTGCTGAGCAAACAGCATTAACAGAAACACCTGCAGAGTCCAGAAACATCTCTTCAGTCTCCTTCATTTGTTTACCTCTCACGAGAGAGTGTGTCGCACTTATTACACTCCCCGCGGAAACAAGTGAAAGCGGAACTAATATTACCAACATCCAACACAATGAAAAGGAACATACATATAATAAATCAAATATTGAGTTACTATAATATAGGGCAAATGTTCACTTTAAATGTAATTACACCAATGGATTATCAGTTCAACTTCAGTTTGACATTAATCCTCATTCTTTAGGATATCTTATATACTGTAAAGAATAATTTGTAACAATTCTACTTTAAAATTATATTTTGTGTTTATTGCATTATTCAATCAACCAACTTTATTTTTGACAGCAACAACTGGTTTTAGCAACATGGAAATGTAGTTAACAGTGACATTGAGCAGAAAGTTTACATATAACCAGTGTTTACAACTGCTGATAAAAGTGAAATGATCAGCATCAATTGATGAGATGAAAATTATCAGATGTTAAATATATATATATATATATATATTATATTATAACCGTTCTCACGTTCATATACTTTTCAGAAATAAAGGGGACATGTCATTATTTACATACAGTAAAATCACTGAATAAACTCTTTCAGTTTGTATACATGTTTATTTTTGTTACAATTCACATCTTGTCGAATATGAGTGTTTTCAGATGATACAGTCAGTGTTTTTCAGTAGTCTTGTAGGGAAGAATATGATTATTCACAATCACGGAGGTGGCTGACATCTTAAACAATATAAGTAGGGGCAGACGCAGCACATCCTCAGATATAGTCCCATGTAATGTCCATATACAGTATAACACTATTCCTCAAGATACTAAATACATAAATAAATCCCAACTTAAGTTTGACCATGAGAATTTATATTCTTCAACATATGATTTCAGGAGAACATGGATTACCTTTGTTTCCTCACCTCTCTCTTCTTCTACACCTCTTTATTTCTATATGCTTCTACTGCTCTAAACTTGTATGTCGCCCTCTAGTGTCTGGTTTGTGTATAACATCACATCTACTAAAACATAGTGACAGATTTCAGAGTGTTACAAATATAGATATCTTGTCTAAAGTTTATAACTCAAATGTTTTAGTGGAATGTTTTTTTTTACACATTAATCACCGTCATAATAAACACTGAAAATAAATCAGTCCACAAATGAGATTAATGGAGATCAATGTGTGTGTATATTTCTCATATTTTCCAGCTCTGCCGGTTCCTGTGATCATCAGAGACTCTTCTCAATGTTCTTCAAGCTCTAAATGTGTGTTGGTGTGTTCAGTAGAGAATGTGACACAGGTGACTCTCTCCTGGTACAAAGGAAACAGTTTATTGTCCTCCATCAGTGTGTCTGATCTCAACAGAAGTCTCTCTCTGGAGGTGGAATATCAGGACAACAACACCTACAGCTGTGTGATCAACAATCCCATCAGAAACCAGACTAAACATCTCAACATCACTGAAGTCTGTCAGCCGTGTTCAGGTACATCAGCGCTGATATTAATGTTTATTTACTGTAGATTCATTCATCATCATGTCGATCACTCATTTCATGTTCAGTGAATCTGTTTCACACTCTGAATGAAAATGATTGTGAAAAATTCATATATATTTATATATTTATACACTGGTGGCCAAAAGTTTGGAATAATGTACATTTGTGCTCTTATGGAAACAAGGTTTCCGCAGGTCCTTAAAAGTCTTAAGCTGCGTTCACACCTCCGGCGACATCATCCCATTCATTTTCAATGAGAGCACAGCGACTTCCGGCGACACGAGCAGCTCATCAAACTGGGTCCCGTCAAGCCTGAAGTGCTGCTGTGCCACATTATTCCAATCTTTTGGCCGCAGTGTAGGTCAAACCCCAGTGACACATAATAATGCATTTTTCTCTAAGCTGATAGTTTGTTAAACATGTCCCTGAGCAACTAACAGAGTCTTCTGAACAGATTTCTCATGGCTAATTTCTTTTCTCAAAAGACTACATCCGTGGTTGTGGTTGTGGTTTCACTGAAGCTGTGATCCG
Source organism: Xyrauchen texanus (assembly GCF_025860055.1). Classification (NCBI taxonomy): domain Eukaryota; kingdom Metazoa; phylum Chordata; class Actinopteri; order Cypriniformes; family Catostomidae; genus Xyrauchen; species Xyrauchen texanus. The sequence continues at coordinate 707,070 of NC_068323.1, read as the reverse complement.
ATTGGTCATCTCTGGTCTGGTGGCCATGGCTACTGTTGCTGTGCTGGTTTATGACATCAGATCTAAAAGTGTTGGACAGAAGATGAGAGAGCAGACATCATCACTCAAGTAAATAACTTATGAATATGATATTCAATCATCAGGACGCTAGAGGGAGAAGTTCTTGAACATCTGGATCCATTCAGAGCATGTCAGCAATTTCCTCTTCCATCTCCAAATATCCACCAGACATCCACCAGACCCCCTCCAGACATCCTCCTGACATTCTCAAACATCCTCCAGACATCCTTCAGACACTCTCCAGACATCCTTCAAACACCCTCCAGACATCCTCCAGACCCCCCCCCCCCAAACATCCTCCAAACATCCTCCTGACATCCTCCAAACATCCTCCAGACCTCCTGCAGACACACTCCAAACATCCTCCAAACATCCTCCAGACATCCACCAGACATCCACCAGACATCCTCCAGACATCCACCAGACATCCTCCAAACATCCTCCAGACATCCACCAGACATCCACCAGACATCCTCCAGACATCCTCCAAACATCCTCCAAACATCCACCAGACATCCACCAGACATCCACCAGACATCCTGCAGACATCCTCCAAACATCCTCCAGACATCCTCCAGACATCCACCAGACATCCTCCAGACATCCACCAGACATCCTCCAAACATCCTCCAGACATCCACCAGACATCCACCAGACATCCTCCAGACATCCACCAGACATCCTCCAAACATCCTCCAGACATCCACCAGACATCCTCCAAACATCCTCCAGACATCCACCAGACATCCACCAGACATCCTCCAGACATCCTCCAAACATCCTCCAAACATCCACCAGACATCCACCAGACATCCACCAGACATCCTGCAGACATCCTCCAAACATCCTCCAGACATCCACCAGACATCCACCAGACATCCACCAGACATCCACCAGACATCCTCCAAACATCCTCCAGACATCCACCAGACATCCTCCAAACATCCTCCAGACATCCACCAGACATCCTCCAGACATCCTCCAAACATCCTCCAGACATCCTCCAGACATCCTCCAGACATCCACCAGACATCCTCCAGACATCCTCCAAAAATCCTCCAGACATCCTCCAGACATCCTCCAGACATCCTCCAGACATCCTCCAGACATCCACCAGACATCCACCAGACATCCTCCAAACATCCACCAGACATCCACAGACATCCTCCAGACATCCACCAGACATCCTCCAGACATTCTCAAACATCCACCAAACATCCTCCTGACATTCTCCAAACATCCTCCAGACATCCACCAGACATCCTCCAGACATCCTCCAGACATCCTCCTGACATCCTCCAGACATCCACCAGACATCCACCAGACGTCCTCCAGACATCCTCCAGACATCCTCCAAACATCCTCCAGACATCCACCAGACATCCACCAGACATCCACCAGACATCCTCCAGACATGCTCCAAACATATTCCAGACATCCTCCAGACATCCACCAGACATCCTCCAGACATCCTCCAGACATCCTCCAAACATCCTCCAGACATCCACCAGACATCCTGCAGACATCCACCAAACATCCTCCAGACATCCACCAGACATCCTCCTGACATCCTCCAAACACCCTCCAAACATCCTCCAAACATCCTCCAAAGTCTCCCCTCCAACTCCAGAGGAGTAAGAATGATGAAATGAGAGTTTTCAACAGTTTTTAGACTCTACATCAAATCTTTGGTCGTGTCCACACTCCTCCAGACATCCTCCAGACATCCTCCAGACATCCACCAGACATCCTCCAGACATCCTCCAGACATCCACCAGACATCCACCAGACATCCTCCAGACATCCACCAGACATCCTCCAGACATCCACCTGACATCCTCCAGACACTCTCCAAACATCCTCCAAACATCCACCAGACATCCACCAGACATCCACCAGACATCCTCCAGACATCCACCTGACATCCTCCAGACACTCTCCAAACATCCTCCAAACATCCACCAGACATCCACCAGACATCCACCTGACATCCTCCAGACACTCTCCAGACACTCTCCAGACACTCTCCAAACATCCTCCAGACATCCACCAGACATCCACCAGACACTCTCCAAACATCCTCCAAACATCCACCAGACATCCACCAGACATCCACCAGACATCCACCTGACATCCTCCAGACATCCACCAGACATCCTCCAGACATCCTCCAGACATCCTCCAAACATCCTCCAGACACTCTCCAGACACTCTCCAAACATCCTCCAAACATCCTCCAAACATCCACCAGACATCCACCAGACATCCACCAGACATCCTCCAGACACTCTCCAAACATCCTCCAAACATCCACCAGACATCCACCAGACATCCACCAGACATCCACCTGACATCCTCCAGACACTCTCCAGACACTCTCCAGACACTCTCCAAACATCCTCCAGACATCCACCAGACATCCACCAGACATCCACCTGACATCCTCCAGACACTCTCCAAACATCCTCCAAACATCCACCAGACATCCACCAGACATCCTCCAGACACTCTCCAAACATCCTCCAAACATCCTCCAAACATCCACCAGACATCCACCAGACATCCTCCAGACATCCTCCAGACATCCTCCAGACACTCTCCAAACATCCTCCAAACATCCACCAGACATCCACCAGACATCCACCTGACATCCTCCAGACACTCTCCAGACACTCTCCAGACACTCTCCAAACATCCTCCAAACATCCACCAGACATCCACCAGACATCCACCAGACATCCTCCAGACACTCTCCAAACATCCTCCAAACATCCTCCAAACATCCACCAGACATCCACCAGACATCCACCTGACATCCTCCAGACACTCTCCAGACACTCTCCAAACATCCTCCAAACATCCACCAGACATCCACCAGACATCCACCTGACATCCTCCAGACACTCTCCAAACACTCTCCAAAGTCTCCCCTCCAACTCCAGAGGAGTAAGAATGATGAAATGAGAGTTTTCAACAGTTTTTAGACTGTACATCAAATCTTTGGTCGTGTCCACACTCTCATTCATCCTGTCGGTCATAAAAGTTGACCAAACAAGAAAATTCTGTCAAACTTGTGTAACTTTCATGAAACAAAAGGAGATGTTCTTCTCATTCACCATTAGGACTAGAGGTCGACCGATATAGGATTTTGCTGATACCGATAACTATGTTGGGAAGACAAGCCGATAACCGATTAATCGGCCGATAGTTTTTAAAAATCGATACTGAATGAAAAAAACAACATTTGAAGTAGAGATGCACCAATACCACTTTTTCTCTTCCGATTGTGATATCGGAAATCTCAGTATCGTCCGATCCTGATCCGATAACAGTGTTGATATTTGCATAATCAGTTTAGAATATCTTTACATTATTGTGTGGAATAATTGGGAGATCTCTTGAATATGTAAAGAAACTCAACATATCGAACTGTATCGACAGCGCGCCCTTCCCAGCCGCTCCAGCACCGGACACAACGGGACACAACGGGGGAAATTATCGGTGTGGATTTTTGCAGATAACCGAAAGTTCCAGAAATCATTATCGGTGCAGATTAATCGGCGAAACCGATATATTGGTCGACCTCTAATTAGGACTGCACAATTAATCAGAACAATAATCAATGTTATAATTATGGATTCAGTAATTGTGAAAAGTGTCAATTACAGATTTACATGCATTAAAGTTTCTCTGAACATGTTTGTTTGCAGTACTTTTATAATCAATCAGATGTCTGAGGAATTTAAAGGTGTGATGAGACCAGCTGTGAGTCAGAGCGAATAGTACCAGCAGTAGTTCAATGATTTGGGATTCGGTCTCTCCGCGTGTCCCATTGATGCTCGCAGTGTAGAACAAAACTAACAGCAACACTTGATCTACAGTCAGAGACCGCTTCAGTGATGTTCTAGCATGTTCTTCATGGAACTGGATGGGATTGTAAGTAGTAACTCTTCCTGAGACGCCCCACTGAGAGAAGATTGCAAATTCACACCTCATTGTTGCCCTTCCACATCTGTCCCGTTCTCTCATCCTGTGTGTGTGTGTGTGTGTGAGAGAGAGATATATTCCCACTCATGGCCAACACCAGTGACGATTATCTGAACCGGTCCCGGGCCTCCCCTAGGTCGTGTGTGTGAGCTGAGAGAGAGAGAGAGCATTACTTCACATACACACATTAACATGTAGCTCTGACACTCGTTTCTCAACATTATATGAGCTGATCACAGTCTCCTGGTTCAGATCCCACACTTTAATTCTACAATCAGACAAACAGACTGAGTTTACTGAAGATATCATGACTAATAATTAAAACAGAAGTGTTTGTCGCCCCCTGCTGTCCTGCTGACCATACTGCAGCTCACAGTGCGCAGCCGCACTGACCGTCACCACGTCATCGTGTTCATCGCGACTGAAGCGGTTCACCAGCAGACACTCCCAAAACACACACACTTCTTCACACTGGCAGGACTCATGTTATATAAGTGTTTAAACGGCTAATGTTCTATCTGTATGTCTCTCTTGAGTAATTAAGAGAAAAACAGATTGGCCTATAATATAATAAAATTCAAATATATTGTTTAATAAAATAAAGAAGTGTTGCATAAAGAGCAAATCTCTCTATATGACACAATACACAATATAGGTTCATTGAGGGATATTATTCAAAAGCATTATTATGTAATTAAATGTTTGCATTTTTAACACAAATAAACTATATTATAATATAATTAATAACTACTAAAAAATATATTATTAATATTAACAATAATGAAAACATTCTCAAATTCATGTTATTTAAAAAAAAAAAAACTTTCATTTAAATTGTACGCCAATAATATAATTTGTAATTAAAACATTAGTATTTAAAAAGCAATATTAAACATTATATTCCACTGTAAACGTCCTTTTCTCCAAAGCGGCTGCAGATAAAAATCATCAGTAATGTTTTATCATGTTTATATAAAATTATCTTATATTTCTGCATTAAATGAAACATTAGATAAATAATGATGGTTTAATCTGTAATCTACAGCATCTAAATGTCTCTCCATACACGCCGGAGCGTTCACAGGAATATTCCAGCTGTTCTCTTTAATTATTATGATCTTTAATCACTTTAATTATGATTAATTATAATGCTTATAGCACACTGAACTTCAGATAAACTCCTGCAATGAATGAACCCGATCACAGACACGCGTGTGTCCGGCACTTCCGCTTACAGGCCGGAAAACACTTCAAAATAAAAGCCGTAAAATATTAACACTTCAAAATAAAAGCCTTTTAATTACTAACACTTAAAAATAAAAGCCGTAAAATATTAACACTTAAAAATAAAAGCCTTTAAATTACTAACCCTTCAAAATAAAAGCTGAAAT